>NC_090731.1:139418851-139428851 GCF_036898095.1 Palaemon carinicauda
CCTACTGAGTCATAAGAAGCCATTGCCTGTCCCTCCCTGGAGTGGATAGGGGACTTGGACGCTGATTCTTATATTGTCGGTCTCTAGGGAGAACTGTCATTATCCCTTGCTTCTTCCATCTCTTGCTCTAAAAAATCACTGATGGGCAAACATACAGACATACACACACACACACACACACACACACACATATATATATATATATATATATATATATATATACCATATGTATATGTATATCTATGAATATAAATATATACCGTATATATATATATATATATATATATATATATATATATATATATATATATATATATATATATATATATATATATATATATATATATATATATATATATATATATATCAATCAATCAATCAATCAACTTTATTTCGTATACTTAATATACATAGATAAATACAATTCTTTATAATACACATTAGTAGAAAAAACATATTTTTTATCTATAAAAGCAAAAATAAGGAATAAACAATATAATTTTTAAAATGCTATAGAATCGCAAAAAATTAAAAATGTAAAATTTTGAGATGATAATTTATATACATAAAACACTATTTCTATTTTAGAATAAAAAAAAGGAAATACTAGAGATAAAAATATAACCTCATCATTTGTCAGCAGATATAAACGATATAGAATAAGTTTAGAATAGATAAATAAGTAAGTAAATTTAGAATGACTTTTTGAACTATGAACTAGTTTTATCAATAAAAAGATTGGGTTTCCGAATACATTGAACATTTTCATTTCTTAAAAGGATAAAAAGTCATATAATGCATAAGATACAAAATAATATAAAATTATCAAAAAAAAAAAAAGACAAAAATATGCATCCAAAGATCCCAACAAATTCACTATGACAAAGATATAAACCAAAAGTTACATATTAGTATGTACAATTCATAGCCACATTAACTATATTTTTTTTTCTTTCTTTCTTTTTTGGATAAATGATATCCCCTATAAATGACCAACTTCAGTTCCCGAGCGAACATCATGCCTCTGCACCCAGTGAAGACGAGACCCTATACAATCAATGTCATTTTCAAAAAAAATCAACACCATACACTCCCCCAAGGCAAGTTAACAATGAACAAAAAATCTCACCGTCTCGTAGAAAACTCATACTAAGTCGAAGAATATGATTTGAAGTTTTAAAAAGTCTTTTAAAATACCTGGCTTGCACATACAAAACATGAGGTCTTAATAATAGCTTATTGCACATATCAGCCACATCACGACTACTTGTA
Organism: Palaemon carinicauda; assembly: GCF_036898095.1. NCBI lineage: Eukaryota > Metazoa > Arthropoda > Malacostraca > Decapoda > Palaemonidae > Palaemon > Palaemon carinicauda. The sequence continues at coordinate 139,420,124 of NC_090731.1, forward strand.
CATATAGGCAGCCCAACCATTTTCTTTAATGCTTTACCATAAGCTACTTCAAACCCTTTAAAAATATGCTTTCTGAATATTTTGCCAATATTCCAAACAGATAGTCCATAATCAGGATTACAATAAGAATTAAATAGGTATAAAAACACTTCAATAGATATATTATTAAAATTTCGAAAAAGACAAATAAATTTAGAATAAAAAGAATTTAGCCTGACTTTGACATCCGAAATATCCATTAAGTCATTTCCAATGTGAAAACCTAAATATTTATAACCCTCCACTACTTCCAACTCATCATCTCCAAGAGTTACCTTCACTGGGTTTGAAACCAAACCAGCCCTTTTGAATAGCATACATTTTGTTTTATTTGTGTTTATAATTAGTTTCACCTTTTCAATTTTTCTTTTTAAATTTTCATATGATAGGCTTAGATTATCTTTGGTATCAGCCAACAAAACAATGTCATCAGCATAGGCTATGATGTTCACTCGTAATACACCCAATTTGCATCCTTTATCTATTTTTACAATTTCTTCCAAAATATGGTCAATATACAATTTAAATAGAAAAGGAGAAAGTATACCTCCCTGTCTAACACCAGTATCTATATAAAAATATTTCCCTTTATTCCCATTCCATAAAACTCGTGCTCTTTGGTTTCTCAGGTAATTCATTAGAAGTAGAACAATATCTGGTGGTAAATTTCTTTTAATCATTATATCACCCAGCAAGAAATGATTAACAGTATCAAAAGCCCTAGAAAGGTCGATGAACAGGCCAAAAGCTTTTTCACCCATTCTTGTGTATCTGTTTATTATTTCCTTAAAAAGTAAGCATGCATCACTAGTGGAAGTTCCCTCTTTAAACCCAAACTGCAATGAATTAAAACTAATTTTTTCTTCCATAACATCTAAAAGATGCATTTCAAAGAGTTTCAAGATAAGTGACGACTGCATCACCGGACGGTAGTTCGATGATTCAGAAACATTTCCTTTTAGGTCCTTTATTGTAGGATTAATATCCCCGCCAAGTAATTCCAGAGGGAAGTAACAATGACCATAACAGGCGTTCATAAAATCACACAACAAACTCAAAAACTGATCACTACCCCCTTTCAATAAAATAGCATGAATTCCGTCATGACCAATTCCATTCTTAAGTTTTTTAATCAACCCTTTTAACGTATCTAATGATATCTTAATGTTGAATTTTCTGTTATTTATCCAATATTCATTTAATTTCAATAGTAGCTCATTTTCTGGGAGTTCATTTGAACTGTTTAAATCAAACGATAGAAATTTATTATTAAAAATCTGTATTATATTTTCTATATTATTTTCCCCATCAATTATTTCTGATTGTTTCGCTTTGTTATTCTTTTTCCTTACATCCCCCCAGAATTGTTTCATATCTTTGTCCTCAAATTTTTCTTGAATCGATAAAGACCTCTCAGAAAATTCATTTCTCTTACAATCATTTAATGCCTCTTTGAATATTTTGCAACTTCCCCTCATTTGATCGAAATCTGGGCCAGCATGTATTTTTCCTGACCGCAACCACTTTAAATATTCCATTCTGGCAGTTTTGTATTTACATTTTACATTAGGATTCCATCCAGGTATCACTTTTTATTTACATTTTCTCTTTATTGCCCTTGAGTAAAGAGAGCTTTCCTCTTTTACAGACATTGCAAGTGCAGAGTAAAAACAATCAATTTCCCTGAGTTGTTTACAATCTCTACAACTCAAAGAACAGCAGTCAAATGATGCACTACTTACAAAGCTACCCACTCTAGACATCACATTTGCTCCAATAAGACAAAGTTCATTTGAAGAAAGTTTATCCCAGTCAACATAGTACCTATTTTTTCCGTCTTCAGGACCTAAATATGATGGTGTACCAGGACTTCCAGCATCAACAACCACTTCAGCTTCTACTGGCAAATGGTCCGAACGAATTATATCATACAATACTCTGATATTCTTCACATAGGTATCATTTTCCTTTCTCCCAACTATATGGTCTAACCATTTGGTATAGCTACCCCCATAAGACAAAAATGTGAAAGTAGAGTCATCCAGAGCACACACATCAAAACATTCAAGTTGATTATCTTTCATAAAATCCATCAAGTGATTCCATGAGCGACCAGAAAAAGGGTCTGCATTAAAATCACCAATAAAAAATATAGAATCATATCTAATCTCAGTTAAAATATATTCAAGATAACTAAGTGAAGCCAAATAATCATTCAAAGTCTCTATTCTACAAATATCGCTTCGGATATATACATTTACAAACACAAGTAATTTTTGGTTATACAGAACGGACATTAAAATAAAATCCTTCTCTATAATAATCTTTTTGATATGAAGAGAAGAACTCTTTTTCCAAAGTCAAGCTAACCCACCCCCACACCTACCGGAAAAAGACTCAATAGCTTTCTCCGAATAGACTGTTGGTGACCCTATTACTTCATAATGCTCATCAATAAACTGTAAATCACCAAGTCTGTTTTCTGTAACAAATGTTTCTTGTAAAAATATAAAGTCATACTGACTTTCTGCAAGCTCTCTGACCAGATCAATATTTTTCGCCAGAGAGCAACAATTATATGTACATAGTTTCAATGCCATAATAAATAGAAAGCAAAGGTACAAATATCAATAATGATATAAAATAAACAAATGGTTACACTAATAATATAAAAAAATTGTCTTATTGTCTCTTTTTGTAATATTTGTTTACTATGACCCCTTCAGGCCATGACTCTGAGTCAAATAAGCTTTCCCTTTCGTCTAAATTCACTGTTAGTTTAAAAGCTTTGCTCTCTGAACTGAAGATTTCCAGTTCTTCTATCTTAATAACATTTATATCAAAGACTTCTTTAACAAAACTTTTAATATCATTTGAGTCAACTTCCGTATCCACTCTTCCAACAAAAACATCAACAGTTTTTTTTACTCCTTTGAACGAGTGGTGACCCGTTTTTTTAACACCAGTCACTTTAAAATTTCGTTGTCTACGATTCTCAACTTGACTGTTTCTCTGAGTTTTTGCTGTAAGTTTAGGTTTATTATTCTTTCCAACGACTGTCCAACCCTCTTCTTCACTTCCTCGACTATCTGCATCTTCTCTGTAGGCTGACAAAATCTCGTCAAGGTCTCGGCCCTGTCCAGCAATTCCTGAATCAGAAGATGAACCATTTTGTCCCCCAACAAGGTTGTTTTCAGTAGAATTTGACGTCTTTTACGTTGTTTACAGCTTTTCTTGAGTTGTTTTTGGATGGCCTAGATGCAACTGCTGAGTAAGATAATCTTCTTTTTCCCCGATACAAACCCTCTCGGGGAGAGATCCCTCTCCACTGACCGACATCCTGAAAGATTGCACATCCTGCAATAGCTCCATCTCATCAGATAAATCATTTGCGGCTTCATTTATACCTTTGACGACACAGCTGAATTCATTTTTAAGGTCTTTGACATCTTTCCTCACTTGTCTCACAGAATCTGCAGTATTTATTACCTCAGATCTAATATCGACAAACTTTGGTAACACTTCATTTATTTTATTTACGTCTTCCGATAATCTTAATATCAGTGGGGCAATTAATTCCATACCAATGGGAGGCATTCCTTTATAGCTCTCACACACAAATTTTATTCTCTTGTTTGAAGCAATTACCTCTTCACTGTATTCCAATACATCCTTTAAGTCTTTTCGTTTTTTTCACTGGGTCCCTCCTCCAAACAAGGTCCTTATGAAGAATATTTGCAAACTCGGATTTCGCAGTCTTGATATTTTCATGGGAATAAAAACAATCAGCTACATCCAATAAAGTTTCTTTGGTAAAATCATTTTTGGCAGAAGTTATAAAACAAAGAAGGTTGTTTATGATTATTTCGTTATCCATTACATTAAACGTAACCTGCTCCAAACATAAACAAACACCATTTGTTAGTAGTTCACCATCTACGGAGAGCTTAATGCGCATGTGCAAACCAGGAAAAAAATTTTCATGAAATAGTTGACCAAATCCACAATTCTTAAATTGAAATTTTTCACTCCATTAGTCTCTCTCTCTCTCTCTCTCTCTCTCTCTCTCTCTCTCTCTCTCTCTCTCTCTCTCTCTCTCTCTCTCTCTCTCTATATATATATATATATATATATATATATATATATATATATATGTGTGTGTGTATTGTGTCGGTAACTTCAACTGTAACTCCTAGATGCACGGTATGACAGATAATTATAGACGATTACCAAAGTTTGAGGGGCAATTACGACCAGCCAATTGATTTTGCGGATAAAAGGCCTTATTATACCAAACTATTCCCATTTACGAATAATTTACCCAAATATCCAATTTATCTGCAACTCAAAAGATAAGTGTAATTAGTGGCCATATCAGTTGTTATATATATATATATATATATATATATATATATATATATATATATATATATATATATATATATATATATATATATATATAAAACAACTGATATGACCACTAATTGCACATATCTTTTGAGTCTATATATATATATATATATATATATATATATATATATATATATATATATATATATATATATATTTATTTATTTATTTATTTATTTATTTATTTAGAGAGAGAGAGAGAGAGAGAGAGAGAGAGAGAGAGAGAGAGAGAGGAGAGAGAGGAGAGAGAGAGAGAGAGAGAGAGAGAGAGAGAGATGATGATGAGGTTTTCATTTATATATACATTATATATATGTATTTGTGTATTATATATATATATATATATATATATATATAATTTATATATGTGTATGTGTGTATGTTTATATATATGCATGTGATATTAACATAAATTAAACTATAGTCCTGCTATTATCAGAGGCATTTAGTGACAAGTTATTATGAACAATTACCAAAGTCTCAGCGCCAATTATTTTAAACCGATACATGTTACAGAAAATGAATTAACGACTTTTGTTATGCTCCACTACAATTATCCACGTGCCTTTTATTCTTTTTTCCAATAGTTCTTGATGTATCATACAAAATTATATATATTTGTAGTATATATATATATATATATATATATATATATATATATATATATATATACATATATATATATATATATATATATATATATATATATATATGTGTGTGTGTGTGTGTGTGTGTGTGTGTGTGTTAAGACGAAAAGATTATACAGGCAACAGATATATGTGAATACTTAAGATATCTCCGCCATGATATCCGATTGCTAAGTTTGCAACACTGGACTAAGTATGAGAGTTCTGTTACCAACGCACCTGAATCTTTTTGTCGAATATTGAGCCACAGTGTTCGATATCACGTACGCAGAAGGCTCATTAACAAAGGTGGAAAACCTTGCACTTTCAGTGTCCCCCATTTTCTCAGGTATCTTTAATATAATGTTTTTCCTCTTTTGTACTAAGGCACCTCTATTTCAGCACATCTTCCTGTCCTTCTACTATGCAGTCTTTAAAATTTCTTGGTTCCACCCCACCCCCTAACACTTTAATATTATATTCTTTTCTCTAACAGTCCAGCACCTTTTCAGAAAATACCGATCCGTTTTTTATTACCACATTTTCACTTCTATTTCCCTGTTGATACTAACAGATTAATATTCATCTTGCTAGCTTCAACCATTTACCGTTGAGCCTCTTAGACACAGCATATCCTTCCATTTAATTTATATCCACCTTGATATATTCCTTGTTTCACTCTCCCATGCAAATACATTTCAGTTACAACCAACTTATATTTGCTGTCAAGTACCTGTATAACTCATAAGCCTCTAATCTTCCAATATCCTTAATAACATTTAATTTTCTATTTTTTTATTTGCTGCAACACGCATAGTAGCATATAAAGCTCTAGCATCCTAGTTTCGGATTCCAATTATAACCAAATCTTAAAATATTTTTTACTGCCAATGCTTAACTCCTTTTAGCATCTTCACACTGTTTTAACTAAGCTAAGAACATAGAAGTTTACGCTACATATACACTATATATATATATATATATATATATATATATATATATATATATATATATATATATATATATATATATATATATATATATATATATATATATATATATATATAGCTTTACTGGCACATTCGCATAGGAATTATAAAGCATATCACAAACAGGATACAGAACTTATTCAGGTTCATCTATACCTTTAAATTTCAAGAAATATACAAAATATCACTATGATTATGGAATTCGATGAAGTTTTCAAAAGGATATAATTTCTTTCAAAACTTGATTCGTGTAAAGTGGCTTGATGTGAAAAAAATATGTATACGGAAATACTTTGTATGGGAGTCCAAGGAGACCTATAGCTTATACTTAATTAGTCATGTTTAAACGATTTATCAGTGTTTCTGTTAATCATTGCCAACGTAAGTGTGGACGTTAATTTATGAGTACACAGCAACATAAGGAAACGAGTGTTCTTGAACTGTTCTTAAGAAAACCCACCCCATAAAATGACGAATTGCAACTTCATCGACACGTCCCCCCCAATATATATATATATATATATATATATATATATATATATATATATATATATATATATATATATATACATATTTATATGTATGTATATTTATATATATATATATATATATATATATATATATATATATATATATATATATATATATATATATATATATATATTCTGTAATAGCAACTCAATTTGCGTATCATCTAATGAATGCTGAAGAAATAACAGAAATTTCTATAATCCTTTTAAATAGTAAAAGGTGGAGATATTGACTTTCATTTCGGGGATTGGAAGGTCACATCTGTGTCAGAGTCCTTCAGTCTGTAGACAGAAGAACAATTTCCTGCTCTCTCTCTCTCTCTCTCTCTCTCTCTCTCTCTCTCTCTCTCTCTCTCTCTCTCTCTCTCTCTCTCTCTCTTTCTCTCTCTCTCTCTAAAATATTTATAGAACTGCTTTTCACGACTGCAACTGGAATTAGTTTATCCTGCACAACGTATTTGTTTATATGCTAATTCAAAGCAAATTCCTATTCATTTTGCAAAATGGCCCTCGCTTTCATTTGATATCGTGGAATAAAACAAACGACCGAGCTATCAGTCCCTTTATGGTGGTATTTAAATATTTTTGTGAGTTAGAAGGAAATACGCAGAATAAAGGGAATGCCATATCCTCGCAAATAGAACTTGCATTTTTCAAAAACTACCGAAATTTGGAAAAAAACTATCTTAGTTTTCAAGAGTGAAATTGTAGAGTAAAATATATTTTTTTATCTAATAAAACTGGAAGAGCTGATAAATCATTTAAATAAAATTTCTTTATCATTTCTTGTTTTAATTTCTTAACATTTCAGTTTGACCCAATTCCAGGTTTTATTCATCCCCTTTCCTTTGCATTCTCCAATTCCACCAATTCCTTCAGGCTCTCCTTTCTCTTTCCATTCTTATTTCCAAATTATGCCTGTTCCTGCGAGCCTTTATATCTGCAATCTCTTTTTTTCATCTTTTCATGGGGGAAGATGTCTATTTCGAGAAAGTGGAACTGGCCTTGCAGTGCCAAGTCCAGCATCTAAGACTGAAACGTAGTGAGCTTTTCGGCATTTTGATACTTGAGCCCACAGCTTGTCTCTTGAGGGTTGATGTGAGACACTGTTCCTCCTTTCTCTCAAATGTCGGGGAATATTTTTGTCACTGTAACGAAAACTATGATAAGCTATTTGATGAACTGATACCATACCTAGGGCGGCATCAATATTTATGTAGAACGCATTTTGTGTGCATCTCTATTTATTCCTTTACATATACATGTCTATACACACACATATATATGTATATATATACATATATATATATGTGTGTATATATATATATATATATATATATATATATATATATATATATATATGTATGTATGTATGATTATATATATGTATATATACAGTATATTTTACCATTTGTCTACAAGTAAAAGTAATAAAATTGAAGTCATAGTTTTATTAAAATGAAGGAAGTACACTATAGGATTTTACTTGCATACGTTTGATGCGTAAACGAAGACTTTCCTTATTGAAATATATATTTCATCAGAGCTTAATGTGAATTGCATAGCTTCTCGTTCCATCCCTGTTCCTCCGCAGATTTAAAGTAATTTACAATATGAGTAAATTTAATATTCAAAACAAAAACGTTTCTGCTTTCCTGCAACAATATATCTATATCAAACTCTTTTTAATGTCTTATGGAGTAATTGTACAGAATTATTACGATTCTCATTTTCGTCTTGTCCAAATAACATTATCATCATTCAGTTGAAATTGAAGTTAAACCATTAAACCATAGCGAGTCTCCTTTCCTACGAGAGTGCTATGTTACTAACTTAACATTGTCAACATCTATTTCTAACACTGCAATTTGAAGTTATTACTTTTTAGTTTCTTCTGACAGTATATATCCATTTCAATAGATCCTCTCTTTCCATTTTCACATTATAAATTGGTATATAAATATATTATCCAATCATTGATATCTGACTATTTTTCTCTGTATTATTTTATTATCTAAGCTGAATATATTTTGAGCCCTTTGTCATTTATGAATACTCCAGGAAATAATCTTCCCTATATTGAGATGTTAATGATTACTCCCTACTAGGATAGGAATCTAGGATGGATTTAGAT
>NC_090731.1:139431351-139443851 GCF_036898095.1 Palaemon carinicauda
AAAATAATGATTCCATATCATATAGTTGGGAACATATTTCATCTCTAATCTTTAGCTATGATCATCATATTCATTAATAGATTATACGTTTAAAGTCTCTCCATTTCAGGTCATGGCCAAGTCTAATTTTATTTTGACCCTTGACTTTCAAGTAAGACGTTGAGATTCACATAGGTCACACTCTGCACTTCAGTTTCATTTTTGTATGATGTATGTCAGATGTTAAGTCTCTGACGCCCGTAGTTCAAATGGTATGACAGAACATAATTCCTGTAGGGACTCGTACATTAAACATGAGCCTTGACTTTTACCTCACTTTTCCAGTATTCATCATAGGTGGAGTATTTACTACAAATATGAAGTCTCTGCATCTCGTAATGTTAAGTTAATTTATCATTTTTTATTTCTTATGTATAAACTTTACATTGACCGCACCCTGCCCCCATATAATTTTAAAGGATTTATGTCACAAATATGATTTCTGTGTTTCTTATGGATTAGAGTTATGGCCATTGACGAATTATTTTGATTTTACTTTTGACTTGGTACATTATGTCATAGTTACTATTTAATTATATAATAAAGTGAAGGGGATTCCATAATGGATTTGCTTTGGGAAAAATATACTTATAAACTTTTATCACAAAACGTGTTTTCTAGTAAAAATATACGCAAAGTGTAAACGGATAATTAGGCGTTGGATATCTTTAACGAATAAAATTCACACTTGCTTCCTCGATTAAAAGAAAAAATGCTAAACTAACTGTTTACCTTTCAAACAACACCAGGATGAGTAGTTTAGTATAAAAGTAATTTTACAATGTCGTTGACCATTACTATTTTATTTTAAATCAAAATTGGTTACCGATATCTTTGAATGAGTTGCGTAAAATGGTTTTCACTCTAAAAATACTCCTTTTGGTGTCATCTGGAACTTTTTTTCTACCGTATTTATTGCAGATAACTAAAGAAAAGTTTATATAGATTTTGCTTTCATTACCATCACAACTTTACGATTTTTCTTTAATATTTATAATAGATAAAATTAACTACAAATAAATTATAAATTATAAATTATAAATCATATTATGGATGGCATAGAAATGTTTTAACCAAAATTAAACGTCCTGTCTTTGTCTAAAAAAAAAAAGATAGAAATAAAAAATTTACAAAAGTTAGGATCCTCATTTGCGTGAAAATCTAAATGCAGTTGAGTCTATAGTGGATCCTTTCAAGGGTGTTTTTGCGTATATTAAAGTGGGAATGCTAGTGTAGGTAAGTGAGATTAGTCAACAATTCATATTTTTATAAGAATTTTCAATCTCAGAATTTAGCTGGCCAAGCTACTCGTCTTTCTTTTACTGAAATGTCTGTTTATTGGTATTATTCGTCTAGCAATTATCGACGTTATCCTAAAAATGTAGTGCATATTGTCGTCGTATGTGGATGCATTTACCTGTAATATCATAAACACCGAAAAAGACATCTTCAAACAGAACGTGATTAAGCCTGAAAGGTGTCTAATTTCTCTTTTGGTGTGACACCTTCTGTTTATAGAAATCACTTCAAGCTCAACAAAGCAAATAGTTGGCAGCCTCTTTGAACGGTCGTCCTATCAGTGCATGTGCAAGACAGGCGCTTCACTGCTCCTAATTTTGCCGATTATTGACACAAGAAATCGCTTTGATCAACCTTGAGGCGTTAATAGGGACAAACTTTATTCCTCTTTTTATTCCACCATTGTCATCTTAGTCTTTTTAATTTTTATATCAACAGCATTATTGAAATGAATTGTTGTTCAACTATGTCTTAACCTTAAGTGCAGATTTTAGAAGTTATTTGGGAGTACACGTTACTGTATACTTTGTTTGAATAGGAGATATGGAGGAAGGGAATAATTTGATTGATATACTTGCCGCTAAGGAAGACCTTGATGTACCCACAAATGAATTCAGTGTGTTTGAAGTGGAAGCTATCATTAAAATACTCAGGAGTAGAAAATTCCCTGGATACGATAAAATAACTGCCGAGATGATATAGGACCAAAAATAAAGTGACCCCAAGAATACATACAAGGTTATTTTGTAGAATGTGGCGTGAAGAGGCAAAACCAGATGAATGGGAGCTAGGATTGTTAATGGAAAAAAAGAAGGAGACTTGACTGATTGCAATGATTAATGAGGTAGAACACATACGTCAGTTGTCATGAAAACATATAGTATGCTTATTCTAAAGAGTTTAGAGAAAGATTGATAAAAAGCTTAGAAATGAACAAGTAAGATTTACAAAAGGTAGAAGTTGCCCTGTCAAGCAGGAGTTAGAAAAGGTAGAATTTGGGCTGACCAAATTTTCATTTTAAGACATGTACAGCTATGTGTAGAAGCGTACACCAGCCAATTTTGTGGAGAGTCATGTGTTATTATAGAGTGCCTCCTAAATAAGTAAATTTGATTAAGTCTGTCCATGGGCATAGCAGGTGCAAACTTAATGTTAGTTGAGCCCTATCAAAAGAATTTCATGGTTAGCAGCGGAGTACGCCAAGGGAATATGCTGTCACCCATGTTGTTTATCCTCTGCATGTATTTTGCAATGCGTAGAACAGTTTAGGATGGTGGAGAAGGATAGGACTGGATTAGCTGACCTAGAGTATGACGCTGTCCTTATTAGCAGATCACCACAAGATTTGCATTGCTTGCTTATCGGAATGCATGAAATATGACAGGAGGTTGGGCTCAAAATAAATAGAAGAAACAGAGATGATAAGATCGGAATATGCAATGGAAGATGAAATATAATTGGAATGCGAAAGTATTGAGGAGGTAGAATCATTTAGATATTTAAGAATAAAGATAAAGAAAATATACCATTTGGGTCTACCTCCATGTGCACCAAGGCCCAATAAAGGATTTGAATTTCGCTGGACCGAAATGCTTAACTAATTACTTTAGCTTCAGGACAACAGGAATGACGAAGATTGAATTTCTCATTGCTCTGTTACTGTCAAACAAATCAGCATATTAAAAGTTTGGCTTTTGATTAGTTAATCTTCAACTTTTGATAATTTTCAATTTTGGACATGATTCAATACCAAATATAACTCCTTTTTGAACTGGTAATAAAAGGAGTATTCTATTATGAAAACGCAGTGGACACATAAAATAGTATAACAATAAGGTAAATATTAATTTTTTTCCATTCCGTTCTATTTCACTATATATAACCTATGTAATGTAAAAATCTTTATTATTCCGAAGACAGTTTACTGAAGTATTGCATGTAAACTAGAAAAATGATCTGATACTCTGCTTTAATAAAGTATAGATATTTTTTTTGTATTGTTTTAAATTTACCTTGTTTTCTTTTTTTACATTTCAACTTGATTATTTGGCTTCTTTGACCTCATTTTGAATTATTTGACGTCTTTGGACTAATATTGATAAGTAAGAACTACCAAGATCTAAAATCGAACCGAAATGAGCATCTTTAGCTAAATATTTGTGTACTCCAGAAATATAGACTCCCAATTATGAGAGAGAGACTGGCTGCAGTTGATGCACCGAACACTGGAAAAAGAGACTTCAAAGTTTAAATGTGCTTAAATCAGGTCATATGTATAAACTGAATGGAGAAGCGATAAAATAATATTATCAATTTATTTTATATATTTGGTGATTTCACGCCCAAAAGGAATTAAGTATAATCCCCTCTGTTAACAAAGTGGGGTGAAAATGCCATTATCTATAAATGCGGTATTTTCCTCCCTTTCCACACTTACCAAAATAGTGCCATAGCCATCGTCAGCGAGAGGACATCGGTGTGTAAACAGTAAAGCCCTCTCTGAATAGCAAAGAAAGGGAAGGGAGAGGGGAAAGCTGTGCATCATTCTTTTCTTCATAGCAAGCACACTATGTGGAACTTTTATTATTTAGAAATGCGACATAGGAAGCCAATTTGAATGACATTCAAGTGGGTGTCCGTGATAATAGAAGTTGTGGAGAAAATTCATAATCCGACGGGTGGATTCTAATATTGTTTGGGTTAATCAAACACCAAGAGCAAGATAGTTTTAACTGAAATATTTCTGACACAAGGAATCTCCTAAGCTTTCACACTTACATACAGGCACACACACGCATATATATATATATATATATATATATATATATATATATATATATATATATATGTATATAATATATATGTATGTATGTGTATCTATATACATATATATATGTGTGTGCGTGTGTATATATATATATATATATATATATATATATATATATATATATATACATATATATATATATATATATATATATATATATATATATATATTGGGAATACCTACTTAATATGATTTTACTCTGTATTGAATGAACATAACCTGGCATGTTGTAAATGAACTAAATGCGATTAATTGATTGAATGTGTGTGCCATGAATATGTTATCTGAATGTGGGTTTTCGTAAACCTTCAAGTGTATGTAGTACATCTGAACACCCACAAGGACATTCTTGATGATCCAGATCCCATCAGCTTCTGAATGTGAGATTTAGTTATCGATAAGTTTCTCAATGCTGGTAATGTCCTTTTAGATACATTCCTGCTAAAAAATGGCAAAATTACTGTTACAAGGTTTTAGTAACCTTGTGGGATAGTCAAGACTAAATCTGCCATCTCTACTTCACATTTGCTCATGGCTGGTTTGTTTTCAAAGGTAAACAAAGCTTTACTGTTGTTGTGAGCAAGGGATGAGGGTTTCACGATGGGAGGGTCTTTATGGGTGTCCATTCTGAATAGTCAACAGCTATTGACTGGTCATCACTAATCTCTAGCTTGAGTGGGTGTCTTGGGTGCTAATGTATGCTTTCTAGGACATTGTATAGGGATGTAGAATGACCTGCTTCTTGCGTTTGTCCCTTACGAGTTATCATTAAACACTAAAATTCTTCTGTTTTGAGGAAGATACCGTTAAGATTTGATTTCTCCTGTAATTTCAAAGTGAAGTCCCTCCTGATGATATCGATTCAAAGTGAAGTCCCTCCTGATGATACCGATTCAAAGTGAAGTCCCTCCTGATGATATCGATTCAAAGTGAAGTCCCTCCTGATGATATCGATTCAAAGTGAAGTCCCTCCTGATGATATCGATTCAAAGTGAAGTCCCTCCTGATGATACCGATTCAAAGTGAAGTCCCTCCTGATGATATCGATTCAAAGTGAAGTCCCTCCTGATGATACCGATTCAAAGTGAAGTCCCTCCTGATGATATCGATTCAAAGTGAAGTCCCTCCTGATGATACCGATTCAAAGTGAAGTCCCTCCTGATGATATCGATTCAAAGTGAAGTCCCTCCTGATGATATCGATTCAAAGCGAAGTCCCTCCTGATGATATCGATTTAAAGTGAAGTCCCTCCTGATGATATCGATTCAAAGTAAAGTCATCATCGATTCAGAGTGAAGTCCCTCCGGATGTTATCGATTTATTCTAGCGATTATCTCATAGGCATTTAGGTAATTAAAAAAAAAAAAGAAAATCTCAAATACTTGTAAAACGATATGATGTTTCTCTGAATCTATATTGGGAAACAAGATGAATTAGTGAGTACCTGCAACCCTAGCGAGATATAATAAGTGAAAGGAATCGTAGTTGGATATTTAAATTTGGGATCGAAGGTCTAGAACTCTGGGTGCACTCAAAGTCGTAGATTTTCTTTGATACTATTGTTGGAACCTCATCATCATCATCTCCTACGCCTATTGTCGCAGAGGGCCTCAGTTAGATTTCTCCAGTCGTCTTTATATTGAGCTTTTAATTCAATAATTTTCTATTCATAATCTCCTACTTAGTGCGTCTTAGTTCTCAGCCGTGTATGCCTGGGTCCTCCAATTTTTCTTGTGCCTTGTGGAGCCCAGCTGAACGTTTTTTGAACTAATATCTCCTGGGGAGTGCGAAGAGCGTGCTCAAACCATCTCCATCTACCCCTCATCATGATCTCATCTACATGTGGCACTCGAGTAATCTCTCTTATAGGTTTATTTCTAATCCTGGCTTGCCATTTAACTCCCAATATCATTCTGAGTTCTTTGTTGGATAGTCAGGATATGTTCGTCGCAAATGTTTTTCCCATTATCTTTACGACTACGGAAAATTCGTGGAGGAAGTTAGGTTATCATTATGACCGAAACGGACCTTTACCTTGTTATATGCAAGAGAATTGTTTGTTATTCCTTTGATAATTACAGTTGTCATTCCATTACACTACGCTTATAGATAGAACAATAAAGGGATGTTTCATTCCTCCTTGAAAAGATCTGGCCTTTGACAGTTTTGTCATATCTATAGTTTTGCTTTGTAATTTTCCCTATTTGTCGCTTACATGTCGAGTAACGCCATAATTCTTGCATATATCTATAAAAACAATAATAAAAATCAATGTTGAAATACACAAAGAATGAAATTTTTGCAAACATCCAGTTTGCATCTTTTATGTCAAATACTTTCCATCTGGTTTCCAGCCATAAGCTTATCTGAATTCTCCACCAGGCACTGGTATGCGGAAGGAAAAACTAGTATCAGCTAAAATGAATTTTTATATTGCAAATAAGACTGTTTTTTTTCTTGTGGTAAATTATTGTCGTAGACGAGTTTGCACTATACTTTGCCTTCTACTGTCATGGCATATAATGGAACTTAAAGTTTCATATCCTTCCTGACCTAACTTCTTTTTCTTCTTCTTCTTCTTCTTTATTATTATTATTATTATTATTATTATTATTATTATTATTATTATTATTATTATTATTATATCAATCTTCTACCGTCACTAGTGACATTTATTATTATTATTACCTCCGCTATGGAGGTTATGCGATCGAGTCGGTTTATTTATCTGTGTCTGTGGACATTTGTCTGTCTGTCTATGGACAAGATTACATCAAAACCTCTCGACGGATTTTGACGAAATTTTCACCACAGATAAATCTCCGATTGCTCGAGTCGTTGTGGTTATTATTATTATTATTATTATTATTATTATTATTATTATTATTATTATTATTATTATTATTATTATTATTGATAATAATATAATTTCATGTCAAGCTTTTCTGAAGACGTTGAAAAAAATCAGTCTGTAGGTATCCCATGGTATAGTGTGCAAATGATTTAACATGATAGGTTAAAAAGGTGATCTACTTTCAGGGTGGCATAGCTACTCAAACGACAAAAATCCTTAATCTTTAAAAATAGAATAGTATATTGAAATGTCTCTAGAGACAATAACTATTATTGCCGGTGCCAGCCACTCTGCTGTCTTAACAAATGACCAAGCCTGTAAGGCATAGTACAACAGACAAAATGTTTGACATTACACGAAGGGAAGATATATATCACGAATTGATCTGAATTGGTCTTGAAAAATGTGACATTTATCTAATATTACAAACCAGTGCACGAGACTCGTAGAAAATGACGGCTAAATATTCAATTATCCACGCACCCCCATTTCACCAAGTGTGACTACTCCTCTTGCCCTTACTTGAGGGACGGGTAGAGCTAAGTGTGATCGAAAAGTATATATATATATATATATATATATATATATATATATATATATATATATATATATATATATAAATATATATATGTATATACATATATACAGTATATATATATATATATATGTAGAGAGAGAGAGAGAGAGAGAGAGAGAGAGAGAGAGAGAGAGAGAGAGAGAGAGAGAGAGAGAGAGAGAGAGAGAGAGAGACTGGTACTTGCAGTTTATTATATAGGGGAGAGTTATTTACTTTTGCTTTTTATTTAATATTTCAAATGGTTGCTGTTTGAAGGACGATGTCCTTTAAGTCAACTAAAATATTCTCTGGGAAGGGAAAGATAATAGAGATATATCGTTAGGCCTGAGTGTTTTAACTTGATTGCTTTTTTTCCATCGTAAGGTTAATGAACAACACGCATGTTTGAAAAACATATAACAAGATTTAGACACTAGTCATACAATTGTATCTTTCATTTAAAATATTTCAATATAAAGAATGAATCGTGATTTTTTAAATTCATTATTAATTTTATTATTGTCTCACCATCTTTTTATCGAGTCTACATTCAGTTTCCTTATAACGGGCATTTATTTCCATACGAACTATCGGTTTCCTTTGTTTTTATCATACATATCAATAGCAAGTCTTTATTTTCTCCATTCCCCCTTTTCTCTCTCACCAGTGAAAGCTGGCAGTGAAATACAAATAGAAAGCTCCGAAATGGATTTTTGCGAATTTTAAGGAGCATACAATCAGTGATGTTAGGACACTTCAAACATTATGCTGGAATTCGAAATGATATTTATAACTGTATTCCTAAGGTCTTTTTCAATACTTCTACATTCATCACCTCATATTTCACGCTTCATATTCCTCAGCCGTGTAGGCCTGGGTCTTCCGACTCTTTTATTGTCTTTTGGAGCCCAGTTGAAAGGTTGGTGAACTAATCTCTCTTGTGGAGTGCAGAAAGCATGGCCAAACCATCTCCATCTATCCCTCACCATAATGTCATCCGCATATGGCACTCGAGTAGTCTCTCTTATAGTTTCATTCCTAATCCTGTCCTACTCCTAATTCCCAGTATTCTTCTGAGGGCTTTGTTTTTAATTCTAACTGAGGCCCTTTGCGTCAATAAGCGTAGGAGGAGATGATGATGATGATTCCTAAGGATTCTTATTTTGCTCTTCGTAGTATAATGGAATTGAAGTAAATG
Source organism: Palaemon carinicauda (assembly GCF_036898095.1). Taxonomy (NCBI): domain Eukaryota; kingdom Metazoa; phylum Arthropoda; class Malacostraca; order Decapoda; family Palaemonidae; genus Palaemon; species Palaemon carinicauda. Next base: position 139,440,125 of record NC_090731.1, read on the forward strand.
CAATGTAGTATGTTCTTATAGCCTTACTCTTTTCTGTCGGAAAATTCCCGTTAACGTCGTTTGTCAACTAACGAAGGCGTTTCTCCCAAGTTGAGTTACCACAGCAGGTAAAATAATGTTCAACATTTTATGGAATATTCTATCATGAAGAGTTCTTAATGATCAAACTCAATGGATCTTCAGTATAGATAATTTAATGCAAAGGAGCGCCTACTTAACAGTCGTAAATCTAATATGTTCTCGTATATATTCTCTAGACATTGCAACACCAAAGACATATTTTAACATTTTTATTGATATACATTTCAATAGATAACTTACTTTGATTACCAACGTACTTTTAGCAGTGAAGTATCATATGGAAGTCTTGTCAATTTATTTATTGCTAATAGCTTTGCGGCTGGTTTACTAAAACAGTGTTTTTGTTTACTTGGTTTAATCGGTTATTTATTACTTATTTGTTTTTGATTAAAGTGTAATGGAAACTAAATGCATTATAATTGAAACATTATTAAAATGGGAAACAGGGATGTTTTACGTTTATAACTAAAGCCTTACATAAGCATACGCGGAATTAGGCCTCCAGAGCGTTGTCAATGCACACACAACAAACTATGTATAAATATGGAATCTTGATAAAACTCCATAAATGATAAAGCCTAGAATTCAAAAGCGCCTTTTACAAATGCGCTCGAATGCTGAGGTAATATGATAAAATATGCATATTTCAATCTTGCTAATGGAGTTGTTGAGGTTACGTCATATAAAAGTTTTATGAAAAGAGCGGCTTAAATTATTTTTAAAAGTACATTTTTTAACTTTCAAACAATTGATAATGCTGTTATTGTTGTTAGAGTTTTTTCTGATTTGAGAATCTTTTCTTTCAGACACTTTCTATTGAATATAGGTACGTGATTGTCCAAGCATTCTGAGCCAAGTATATTCACATTGTGAAGGATTAGTTTTTTTACCTTTAAGTTTTGTTTTGCTAAATCCTTTAGAGAGCGTGGGAGAGGGAGAGTGAGCGGAAAAACAAGGAAGTTAGTGTACTGATTGTTTTTAGCTATTAAGACTGTTGGAATAACTGAGGGTTTATTTGTTTACATTGTTTATGTTAGATTTTTTTTGACGGTAGAAAATGTCTAGTGTTTGCTTTCTGATCTTCACAAGAGTCTAGCTGAGGAGGAATGTCTTTAATGCTTAGATTTATTCACAATATTGGAAGTGTCTTTTCTATATTTATCTGTAAATGTTCTTTCAACTTTGCTTGGTGAGATTTGTTTTAGTTATGACGTGATATTTTAGCATTCTTGATGTGTTCGTAAGTTTTTTTTCTATTTTTATTTGCATACTGCACATCCTCTTTTTCCCTACTTTTCTGATGGAAAGAACGTCCTTTTACGATCTGTCATTTGAATGCAGTAATTGTAAAGCTGATATTGATTGATGGAGTTTGAATTTAGACCGTATAAAAGCTTGAGCAGAGTCCTCTTGGATGATAGTGATTTGTTTGTTGATGAACTGGCCTGTAAAATAATTTGCTTATTCTAGAATGATTGATGAAGATGATGACATGATGATGATGATGATGAGGATGATAAAGTGGCCTGGAGACAGAATGTGACATTAAGTAATTCATAAAAGTGATTGGATATCTGCCGTCGTCCTACGAAACTGTGGCAGAATGCCATTTTTTAAATCTTCCAGTGTATTGTAGGCAACTGTCCCTGTTTACTATATATATTACATTTTTTGTATGTTTTTGGGTATTTTTATCAGTTATAGTTTAAAGAAGTATTGGTTGAGGATGATAATTAGTTTAATTGTCTTTCTGTTTAAAAGTTCAGATGCTAGGATGAAGTCAGAGGAAAGTTTGTGTTGCAGAGACTATTTGTCAGTAAGAAAGATTCAAGGGGGTTTCTTTTTTCATTTTTGCTGCAACATATGTGCTGGGTTGTCTTTTCCAAGGAAAACATCTTTTCTCCAGCAGGGTTTCTAGTACTGAACTTCAATTGCATTTGGTCAGTCTTTTTTTTTTTAGTGTCGTTATTGAAGCTTTAAAAATCTTATTTAAAAGATATTCCAGCATTGACTGCCCTTACCTTATAGCTGCTCATCGTCATCTCTTCTGACAGAAGAAACATTGTTCCTTGTCTAGTGGCCATTTAAAGACTTCATGATTGGTGTTGAAGAATTAGATGTTGATCCTCCTAATTCGCCCATTTCAGTTCCTCTTTTCTGTCCACTTTTCTTGGCAATCTGGCGGCGAGTAGCTAATGCTTGTGCATGAGAGTCTCGGGCACGTTACATTTGGTCTTTGTTAGTTGCATTTGCATAGAAACTGATGATATACTGCCGGATTTGTACAGTGTTTTCTTTTTACAGCTTTGCAGTCGTAGTTGGACCTCAACATAGTTGTCGTCATGCACACTGGGCACCACTTTCACCATGTATAGCACACGCTGGTAGGATTCTATGAAGGGATGTTGCACCAACTCTTCATTTTCAACATCAGGCTGGCATAGCATACAATGTTTCCAGTTAATAGACTTCTGGCCTTTATAAGTATCTTTCTCAGTAGCTTGCAGTTTGTCACTCATGTTTAAGAGCCTGCAAAATAAAACTTCCTTGTAATACAGCAATCACCAATTTACAAATAGGTAACAATAAACTGTTTAGTATACTTGATAAAGGTATACTGTAATAATCGGACCACTATATATACACATGTCATTGTGGTTGGTGCATATTATGGCCTAATGACCAATTTGTCCTACGAAATTAATAAATATTCTTAAGAACTGCTGTAATAAATGTGTCAAAACATTTGCAAGTAAGAGCATTGGATACCTTGGTTTTGTAAATGGTAGTTTAACTGTCAAAAAAAAAAAAAAAAAGCTCTAGGTTAATTAGAAGCTCAGATATTTTTCTCAGTAGTCATTTTGTAAAATCTAAGATGGCAGTCATAAGGTACTCTGGGCAAATGAAAGCATTGTTTCTCTGATGGCGTATTCAATAAGGTTTTCATTAATGGATAGTTTTAATAATCTTCATAAAAATCCAATGAAAGTTGAAGGCCGAACATAGTGAACCTGACTAATTGTGGCAAGTTTGTAAAACAATTTCTTCTTATTTCTTCACAGCGTTTGCAAAACCGTTTTGGTATGGAAGGCATAACTGTTGCAAATTCTCTTTGCAAACATTGTCAGTCTTGTTCCGTAAAGTTAATATCAATTTTTATGTAACAGTATTTTTGTGTGCTTAATGTTCTTACTATACAGCAGGGCTTTCAATATTATTCAGTTGGGATCTTCCTAATTGTTAGTGGTTTTTCTTATATATCTATCCTTTCATTGTTATTGGTTCATTGGTTATGCTAAAGTTTGGAGGGGGCGGGGGTGTTAATGAACCACCCACTACAGCAGTTTCGGTTTCCTTGGATGGTAAGCTTTGTCTGGATGATTAGAATGAAAGGGAATGGAAATTCTTATTTTGTACCCAATATTTCTTGGCTGGTGGGAAAAGAGGAGATTTCTCAAACACGAGTCGAAAAATTACCATACTGTGATTTTAGTGTCATCGTTTAATGTCTGAAAACTGATGCAATAAATAGATTTTTAGCAGAAAAAAGCAAACCTCCGAAGTAAAGAAAGTTTGAAGAAAGACAAAGGAAAAATTATCCAATATTATAAACAAGCAATGAATAGAAAACATCAGACTACATAAC
>NC_090731.1:139448851-139456351 GCF_036898095.1 Palaemon carinicauda
ATTCTTTCCCAACGTTATCCCTATATTAAGGGGTTCGGTTGCCTGATACCCCTTCTCCAATGCCTTCTATCAAAGGTGTCTACTTCCCCCAGACCTCTTCTCTCCATATCATCCTTCACCTTATCTCGACATCTAATTCTCTGCATCCCTCTGCATCTCCCCCCCCCAACAGGTTCCTCCTAAGCCTCCTCACTCCCTCCCCATTATCTCAACATATGCCCACTTCATCTAGTCCTAACACTGTTATCAATTCTGTAATCTTTACTACGCCTGCCACTCTTCTTATTTCCTCATTTTCCAATCTTTCAAGCGTGATATTCCATAATCCACCTCAGTGTTTTCATTTCTGTTCTTCAAGCTCTGCTTCTTCTCTTCGTCTTAGAGCCCACGTTTCTTATCCATAATTAACTCTGGTGTTATTACTGTGCTATAGATCTTGAGTTTTAGCTAGGTTGGCATTTTTTTATCACATACTACTCCTATCTCCCTCCAGTTCCCCCAGTCTGATTTTATCTATTGTCAACTTCAGCCTCACATCCTCCCGCCTGACTTATAGTAGTTCCCAAGTATCAAATTTGTTCCACCTGTTTTAGAACCGAGCCTCCACTTTCATGTATGGATGGCTACGTGGCTTCCTTACTGCTCACCATAGTTTCTGTCTTATCCATATACCCTCAAACCACCCTCTCCAAAGTCTCTTGCCCCTTTACAACTCTTCTATGTAAGTCTTCCTCATTTTCAGGGTAATCACCAAATCATCTTCGTGCATCTCCCACAACTCTTCATTTCTGATCTCTTCACTTAAACGGTAGACAGTAAGTACTTCAATTTATGATAAGAGAAGGAAGAAAAAACAAAACCACATGAGAGAGGTTTTCTGTAACTCTTTAAGAAATGATAGGTGAATGCTGCCAGATTAATTCTCTGCCCAAAGCTTATGAGATTTTATAACATCACAAAATTTGTGTGTGGAAATGGTCCGAAGAGTTACACTTATTAAAGATACACTGGAATTGTTTAAGACTAAGCAGTCATTTATTAGCTATAAGAAGGAGTGAAAGTAAAATATGCTCCAAATATTTGCTTTATTCAAGATTCGTAGAATAGAAAATGAAAACTATAGGTTTTAACAACTGAATGTTTCCGCTAAAGGGATGTAGGGTTTGCTACTAATATATAAGTGAAAGAATTCACTACGCCATTTCGTTAGGTCAACCTCGTAGTTTCACATTATTGCCTTGGCCTTTACAGGTAATAAAATTTGCTGTTAAAAGTGACTTTTAATCTTTGTGTTCTGGTATGCCTTCTATTCAGCTTTATATAGAGAGAGAACAATCATAGTCAAACCTTGATTTTGTGTCGTTTACCTTTTATTCTTAAAATTTTTATCTATACATGCACATTTTTAATGCAATTTTTGAATATATAACATTGGCTTCTCTTATAAGTATGATTATAGTTTTCAAAGAACAGCATATAGAATGTTGGATTTATTATCCCATTCTATCTTGTCAATTGTAATAGCTTTCCATTTGTAATTTCCTTAACAAATGTATAGTTTTAGGTATAGGAATCGGATGAAGAGATAGGAAATTTTGTTTATATGATGCCTCCATATATGTCAGTTACAGCTTTTAAGAAGTGTAAATTTTTTGTGTGTGCCATCTAGAAATCTTCTTTACAATGACAGTTTCCAGTAGCCAATAACGAATTGTTTTAGGAGTATTTCTGTCAGTGAAGTAATCAAAACATTAATTTCATGCTTGCATAGCTTACAAACACCCGTATGGAATGCATTGCAACTAGTTTACTTGTGGAGTCTCGGTATAATGAGTGTTAATGTATTATTACATTACCAAACTTGATTTGAGTGTTCCTAGAAAAACGTTTTAAGCCTTTATTTTTTATATGAACTCTTGTTTTACCCAGTAGTGTGGGTTATTTCTTTGTCGAACGTATCTGGGGCCTCTATATCTTTTCATTCAACTGTAGGATACACTAAGTCAGACTAAGTTCACCGTGAACACTATCTTTCAGGGATTCACGCGATTGGAAGTATTATATTTCACATTCAAATTGACAACATTGAATAACAGTTTCCCACTCCGCTAGAAACGCGATTTCAGTATTCTACATTGTTCCACTCTGTAAAGGACATTGTTACAGGATCCCACATCGTTACTAACCTTTGAATAATTCTGCGATCGAAGTAAGTTTAGGTTCATGTGAATATCGCTGACTTCAAAAGGAATTTGCCTTTGCAACGCGATAGAGTTCAGAGGAATGTAAAGGATAGTGGACTTTCAATTTTTATATTGATTTTAAGTTTATTTATATATGAGAAAAGGAAGAGAAATATATGGAAAGTTGCTTTATAATGCATTGGTTAAGCAATGCTAATATACTGTTATGAATTAATTGTCTATCCACGCAATAATTTCAGTATATTGGTAAATGACCATAGAATACTGAAGGGAAAAACATCGAGTTCTTCATTGTGTGTAAATATTGAAAGTCAAATTCCATGTTACAAGTGTAAACATTTATTGTAAATAAAAGGAAACTCTTCAATAAAAGAAACATAAAACAAGCAATAAACTGAAGGGTTTGGACTGATAATGGAAACATGAAAAATAAAAACAAGAGATCATTTTAGATTACTGCATATTTGATTGAATTATTTAGTAGATAACTAAATATTGTATATTCTAGCGTATATTATGGTTTTGAACATTTGTCCCTTGACTACGATTTATCAATATTGCATCCAAGTGAAGTTTACTCTTTATTATATCTCATCTGATTTAGTCTGAAGAAAGAAAACACTCTTAATTGCATCTTCAAATTAACTTTCCTATAACAAGTCCTATGTACCTAGGGTCTCTTCTACAAATACAGCTTCTCTAAACCTTGTTCCTCCAGTAGTTTGCTATTTTCGAACATGGCTCTGGTTCTTTTATTATCATGTCATGGCTTAGTTCTTCCACAAACTTAAATCTTTCCACGATTCTTTATAATCTTCTCATTCTCGACCCGAGGTTCTTTAAATAAAGAACCTCACGCTAATCTTAAGGAAACGAGGCTTTAATTTATAAACAACACGACGAAACAAATTATTCGTCACCAAAACTATGCTCCTGATCTCCATAACAATGTAGTAATCTACAAAGCCTGAAGGTTCTGTATTGAAACCAAAGATCCATAGTAAGAAATGCTAATTGCATACTTTAACCAAAATTGTCCTTTGCTGCTTCTTCAAAGAGCCGGGAAAAAGCCAAATTGTAAAAAATAATCCCCACAAAATTCGCTCTAGTCTCTTTGGAAGGAAATAATGACTGTTAAACCGATGTACTTAGGGAAATTAACTGGTCGAATTCAATAGAATTACAGTTTTAATTACGATCCATTCTGTGGATAGCCTTTGAACCAGATTATGCCTATTTCAATTACTTACAGTAGGTGGCTCTTAGGAATTTTTCACAATGTCATAATTGTTTTGTGATGACATTTAGAAAGTCCATCCCATAATTTGACAAAGTTATGCAATGGTGAATTTTGTAGAAGGATAAAGAATAGAACAATTATAGAATTGCAAAAATAATTCTGATAACTCCACAATATTACTCATATGATCTTTTACATGTCCTTCTGAACGCAAACAAACTGAAATATAGGAACCGATATATACATATTTCAAGAAATTCATATTGCTATTTTACGATATATAAGTAATAAGAAACTATTGAAAATATGACAGTAATCTGACCCAGAAAGGCAATACCTAAACTTGAAGTATTTTGGAAATCTTTTTATGAGATTTATTTTGTGATTCTTACTGGATTTAGTTATATATATTTTCATTTCTAATTGGTATGTCGTTGAAGTGACAAATGATCTGACATTTGTATCACTACTAATGTACAATGTTCTTTGAAATTTTGATGACCGTTCTTTTAAAAATCTAATAACAAGAACATCAACGACTGTTTCAGATAGAGAAAATCGAGTATGGTTTTATACACTTCTTCCCATTCAACGTTATTAATTGGAATGTCAGTCACTCTTGTTTTGTGTTTCATCGGGTGATTAAATACAGCAAAATTATTCATGAATAATATATGGAAGGTAAAATGTTATGAAAAAATATATGGCTCTTAATTCAGGTCCATAGCTTATTGATGTGACGTCTCTGATGTATTGTGTCATTTAACTTAATTGTATTGTTGTCTGATATGAATGGTTACCAATGAGGGAAACAAGAAAGTCACTTAGGAGTAAGAAAAAGTAAGATTTTGCAAGGTATGGGCGACCACAGGAGGCCAAATGAATTAAAAGATAGATCGCTTAATATCAAGTACTTGGTTTTCTGACTCACAAAATATGTATCAGTTGGATAGGAGAGGAGGAGGGTGGGAAAATGGATCTGAAAGTTGTATTCTGCGCTGTATAAAAGCATTGAAGAATGTCAGGATATGAAGGCTCCTCGGAAGGGGTGGAAAAGGTGGAATGGAATGGGAATATACTACTGGAGGCCCAGAGACAGTGTTTCTAATGGTTTTGTGGGATATAGACCAAATGGCCTTTCGCTGGGTCCATTGAGGCTTTTAAGCGATATTATGCAATTGAGGGAAAACTGGACTTGCACTATTAACCTATTAACTAGTTACAAGAGATTAGACGTCCAGATGAAGTAATGGGAGTTGGGAGAGGGAGGGAGAGAAGTCCAGAAAGATAATGTAAATAATTGCCTAAGAGGCGCTGGAAAAGCATTTTCGTAAATGCGTACAGATCACCGTGCGCGGTAGTCTAATTGCATTACTCCCCCACGAAAAGATAAACATTGCGGCAATGATATGTAAGAGATTTAAGACCCGGGGCAAACACGCCGGGTTAAAAGGGTTATGGACACGTCAAGATACTGTCACAAAGGTAGAAAGGTAGAGGTGGATTGGAATACTTGATGTGTTTTTGTGTATGAATTAATTAGGGAACCCAATCGTGTGAAAAGTCAGTCTTAAGGTATCAGAGATGTGAAGAAAGTTGTCTTTGTTACTGCTTGGATATTAAAAAAGATTTAATTATCTAAAGGCCAAAACTTTGACAAAATGTGATGTCATATATATATATATATATATATATATATATATATATATATATATATATATATATATATATATATATATATATGTATATATACATATATGTATGTGTGTGTGAATTTGTGCATATGCTATATTAATAATAATAATAATAATAATAATAATAATAATAATAATATAGATGTTAGTATTAATAATTATGTTAATATTAATTATGATTACAATATGTATACGTATTTTTTATATATATATATATATATATGTGTGTGTGTGTGTGTGTGTGTGTGTGTGCGTGTGCGTTTGTGCGCGAGCGCGTGTGTTGATAAATAACTTTCCATACAAAGTATAAACCAAGAATAGTAAACTGTTAAGAAATTTGGAAGTATTCCGTATTGTTGCAAAGTAACTATATGTAATCTTGTGAAGGATATGTCTTTATTTTCTTCGAAATCATAAAATTATGGAAATATAAACTAAAGTAGTTCTATTTGACTGAATGGCAAACATACCTAAAAATTACTTAGACTTTTTAAGTGATCCATATTGTATAGAAAGTTAGCCCTGGTACATACTGTGAATATACTTGACTAATAAGTGAAGCATTTCCTCTTCATGTTTGTTTTGTATGTTATATTTTCTATTTTTCATTTTTAAATTCTTATAGAGAAATAACGCATCAAAAGGTTTGGATCAAAACATCAAAGGGGGCCCCAGCTTGGGGAGTAATCAATCACGTGGTTTGAATGATATTCAGGACAGCTTCAGTTTTTTTTTCATAATTATTTTCCTAACCCCGCCTCTCTCTCTCTCTCTCTCTCTCTCTCTCTCTCTCTCTCTCTCTCTCTCTCTCTCTCTCTCTCTCTCTCTCTCTCTCTCTCTCTCAAAATAATGATTACTATTACCACTGTGTGTTTTACTGTTATTGTTGTTGTTTTCATTATTACGTTGATGGCCATAATCATTAATAATTACGTTTCACACTCCTTTGAATATTCATACTAGACCTGTGAATATTGTTTTAGATATTAGGATGAAATATTTCTGGCGCTTTAAGTAGCAGGGCCAGTTGTGAATCAACTCAGGTAAGCCATTTTTGCCTCCATTAGCAGGGAGGTCTATTACTTTGATTTAAGCCTAATCCCGTTAACTTCCCAAACGTCTAGTTAATGAAAGGGCCGCTACCATTAGCAACTTTTAGAACAATCTGCATATTATCACAAAATTAATTTTTCTCTTATGATGAAAGCGAATCTTGTTTACATGAGAAATTATATATTATGAAAAGCTGTGCTAGCATAAGGTTTAAGCACATTCAAATGATAAACACCGGAGCCATGATGTCATTTAACAAAGTAATCTATGAACGCTTCATATACCTTATATCCAATGTAACCTTCCTTGTTAATAATTATTTGTATAATTTTTTATGTGTTTCACTTTGTAAAATAGGTTGATATCTTTTTAATCTTTTACATCCTCAATTTCTAGACTAATTGATGTGTATAAATTGTTGAAAATAACATTTATTTCACATATTGGTTCATGTTCATTATATGTGTATGTTAATTTAAGTTACAGCATTGTAATTAGATGATTAATTGTATGCATTTATAAAAGATGCATGGATCATAAGAATCAGTTAAATGGAACATACATTTATTACGCCTCAAATTATCTAAATGTAGAGACTAGCCAAACAGGCAATCTGACGACCTTGTTTTGGGGGACTTGCATTAGGAAGGGTCAAACGGTCTTCCTCCTAAAGTTTACACGATTTGAAGAAGAAAGGTCGTTGGGATAGGATAAGAATTCCATAGCTTATCATTTTGACCTGTTCTTGGGTTGGAGTTTTTTTTGCCTGTGGGTAGACACAGGGCACTATTCTATTAGTTTCCTTACTTCCTTTCCTCACTTTGTTGGTTTTCCTTGTTGGAGCCCTTGGACTTATTGGACTTATAGCATCCTGCTTTTCCAAATAGGAATATAGCTTAGCAACTAATAATAATAATAATAATGATAATAATAATAGTGTCACATGTTTAAAAACATATCTGTCAATCAGGTTAATATGTATTCTCAGAAACTCTTATCAGACTGATGCATATTTGTCATCGTCACATGACTATCCTTTTAACTTATTCTTTCAAACCTTTTCCGAGCATCAATCAATCCATGATGGGTATCTCCATTTCGCCCTTCATCACCAGTATTCCATAGGGGAGTCGTTAATCACTTACTGTCGCGAGGTTATTACCTGCTAAACCTATCGATGATTCATAGCTCGTGTTGTTTATGACGTTTGCCATAGAGGCAAAGCGAACTGCAAATACTGGGGAATATAGGGGACTGGAGGGTTATATGCTGGAAAACGATATTGTTGATATTTTGGGAAACGCGGGTA
>NC_090731.1:139461351-139465880 GCF_036898095.1 Palaemon carinicauda
ATGATTTTGATTTTGATTCGTGAGGATGTATTTCTGCATTTGAATGGTTACTATTCATATGCACACAAAATAAGCAAATATTTAATTCAATTTAAGTCAAATTTAAAGTTAATTGTTGAAGTGTAATTTATTATAGATTGTGAATCCACATTTAATGTGACGCAGTAATTTCAGTGGATTTTATTTTTTCGACGAAAATATGATAATTGTCATCTAAATTCTGAAAACCAAACCGATTTGACACAGATGGAGGACCCCAAAAAAATTCCTCTGACATTTTTCTTGAATATTGACGTTTTTATATCGGCCAATGGAGTCAATATATTGACTGAAAAATTAATGAGCAAACAAATATTCTCTAGAGTCCAGATTTACCATCTTTGAAGGGTAATCTTTCCGAATACTTTTCAGTAACTAGAGAGACTGCCGATGGTAAACCCTTTACTAAGTCTTTTGGAAGTATAGTTATTTACACACACAAACACACACACACACACACATACACACATACACACACATATATATATATATAAATATATATATATATATATATATATATATATATATATATATATATATATATATATATATATATATATACAGTATATGCATATATATTTATATGTATGCATGTAGTATGTTTATTCAGTACAATTATTGCACATATTGTATAGTAAGTGTTTAACAACTAACTGGCGAATTCTACTTTTGATTTTTGTTAGTGAAAACATTAGTGTATAATTCATATTGCTCTATAACATAAAGGTTTAAAGGCCACTCATGATTGGCAGAGGTAAGGGACAGTGACATTGCCATTCCGAGCAGAATAATGTCCTAGAGACTAACCGTATTTACATACGATCAGCGCCCAAGCTGCCTCTCCACCCAAGCTAGGACCAAGGAGGGCCAGGCAGTGGCTGCTTATGACTCTGCAGATAAACCTATTAGCTCACAAGGATGGTGAGATTACAGCGACCAAAGAAACTAACGAGTTTCAGCGGGACTCGAACCCCTGTCTGGCGTTCACCAGATAGGGACATTACCACATCGGCCACCACAAAGAGTAAGTAATGTGATCAAATTTTTAAAGGGAAGTGCTGTAATTGAACTTTGGAAAAGTCATGAAAATAAATTAAAATTTACAGTTTTGACTCTAAAGCATCATTATTTTTTATTACCTATTATACTTTATAACTCAACATAACTATCTTTTCAAAATAGCGTTGCTATATATCCATATGATATCAATCCATATCGACAATATTTCCGGCTGCATTTGTCTGTTCTCCTATATGTCTCTTTGTAGTAGCTTACATATTCCTTTCGGATAGTTATAATATTCTAATTATTTGATAGCTTTTCAATCAAATTATTTGTTTTATATAGTAATCAAACATAGTCTTTACCTCCATCATCACCTTCATTGCTATTATTATTTTCATTATTATTATTCCTTAATTACCGTTTTCGTGGACTATTTTCAATGAGAGGTGTAAAAAAAAAAAAATTATCGTTTGGCATTTTACTCTATACCTTGAAAACTACATCACAGAGGTCCGTGGTCATATTGTGCATTCGGTATCATGAATGTAAGGTACTGTGTATGAAAAGTTTTATATTATAAGAACATTTTGATGATGTATTTCACTAAATGCAATGGAAGTTTAAAGCCCTAAATTTGTCTGGCATTTGGTTGATATTTGATAGATAGGAGTCTTTAGTTTTAATGAACTATTATCCTGTGTTATTATAGCAAAGTCCCTTTTACTTTCCTCTTGTAGTTGAGCAAGTGATGTCGTCGGTTGAGAGTTGTTAAAACTGAAGCAGGTTTTACATCCCCATAAATTCCATTCAAGTAATCATTAATGTTGCAGTTTTCCAGGAATTTAATTGCATTTTTATTTTTATTTGATCTCATTACTTTTTATCTTGCAACGATCCCCACTTAGCTGTCATCATTCCTTCCCATTTCAAGCTAAAGGTCCAAAAGGTTTTATTTGTGAAATTTCAAAGAATTTAAAAACCACTTTACGTAACTGCGCGTGCTGTATATTCAGAACTAACCACATACACATAGAATATATCCATGGACCTTGTCTGCAAGATCCTTCAAAGCTTCAAGACATCTTTCTAGTTTCCGTGTTTTTATCTTTATTTGCTCATGAGAGCCAGCTGCTTCCTTCTCATCCACTTCCTGTCAGAAATGAGTAATCAGTCAAATCTCATCACTCATTTATCATCTATCAAATTTATTGATGAGCCTTATATCATGTTTTTGTGGTATCTGCATCCGATGGTTAAATCAAGCTGGGCTAAAGGTTTTAGGAATGTTGGGGAGGAAATGGTTATATTTGGTGCTTTTTCGTGAACATCGAAAATATCTCCGTGAGATTTTGATGATTTTTATTGAAATCAGGTCAGACCGAAATTTAAGAAATTAAAGGTAGATATTAAAAACAGACTTAATCACCCATTCATTGATACATACATTTTTTTTTATAGTTTCTAACATTTATTCGCAGTAAATCTATTAATTTTCTCTCAGTAAAGAAGGTTATATATGGATTTGTAATAGCAACTGTTCTACAACATCATCATCACTATCTCCTCCTATGCCTATTAAAGCAAATAGCCTCGGTTCGATTTCGCCAGTCGTCTCTTATTTTGAGCTTTTAAATCAATATTTCTTCATTCATCATCTCCTACTTCACGCTTCATAGTACTCAGTCATATAGGCCTGGGTCATCCAACCGTCCTATTCCTTGTGGAGCCCAGTTAAAAGTTTGGTGAACAGTCTCTCTTGGGGAGTGCGAAGAGCATGCCCAAACCATCTCTATCTTCCCTACGCCTTGATGTCATCCACATATGACACTAGAGCAATCTATCTTATAGTTTCATTTTTAATCTTGTACTGCCATTAACTCCCAATATTCTTCTAAGGGCTTTGTTTTCAAATCTACAAATTTTTTTTTGATATTGTCTCATTGTCATACCACGACTCATGTCCATACAGTAACACCGATTTCACTAAACTGATATGTACTCTGATTTTTATATGTAATTTCAGGCGATTTGATTTCCATATTTTACTTAACTTAGCCATTGTCTAATTTGCTTTCTCAATCTTTCATTAAGCTCCAATTCTAAAGAACCTGTATTAGAGATCATAGATTATAGTTCCTAAATATTTAAATCATTCCATCTCATTAATCTTTTCTCCTTCCAATGATATTTCGTCTTCCATTCCGTTCTTATCATCTCTGGTATTTCATGTATTCTAGTAAGCAACCATTACTAATCCTGTGGTGCTCGCTAATAAGGACCGTGCCATCAGCATACTCTAGGTGAGCTCATTTCCTATTACCAATCCAGTCTAATCCTCTCCACCATCCCCAACTGTTATATGCATTAGAAAATCCATGAGGAGGATAAAAAACATAGGTGACAACACATTCCCTTGGATGACTACATTGTTCACTGGAAATTCATTTGATAGGACTCCACTAACATTAACTTTGCTCTTGATGTGCTCATGAACAGACTTAATCAAATTTACATATTTAAGAGGAACTCCATAATAACGCAGGACTCTCCACAAAATTAGCTGAAGTATACTATTAAAGGGTTTTTTAAAGTCCACAAAAGCCATCAAAAGTGGATTCTATATTCTACACTTTGTTGTACAACATATATTTAAATGAAAATTTAGTTAGTAAAACTTCTACTTTTTCGAAATCCATCTTGTCATCAGTCTTTCTCTTTAGTCTGTTTAGAATAAGCATATTGTATATTTTCATGACAACTGACGTAAGTGTGATACCTCAGTAATAATTACAATCAGTCAGATTTCCATTTTTTTTTTTGCCATTTTTCACCAACACTCCTAACTCCCATTCATCAAGCTTTGTGGTTTGTGGCCAATATCATCTCAGCAGTTATTCCATTGTATCCAGGGGCTTTCCACCTTTTAATGATAGCTTCAATTTCAAACACATCAATGTGTTCCTCAGCTTCAGGCATGTCAATCAAATTATTCCCTTCATATCTCCTATTCATGACATCTACAACACAAGAAAGTAACCATGTGTAAAAAGAATGGTAGATAAACAGGATTCCTAAACTTTTTTGTGTCCTTTAAACACGTTTTATAGCGCAGTGCAGTGGACACGACTATAAGGGTGCCCTGACACTTGCACAACTTTTTGCCACGAATTTGTCGTTGCAAGTCGTGACATTTTGTGGCACGAACTGGAAGATCAAAGGGGCTACAAAAATTACCTCAGAATCACAGCTTACCTGTCTACATTGACACGAACTGGCACGACGAGTTCACGACAAGTTCACGCATAGTTTGCGCACTTTCCGCATCGTCCCGACGAGTTCACGAACGGTTCGCCTATAGTTCACGACCCAGTCACGAAATTTGGTCGTGACCAAAGTTTTGAACATTTCAAAATTCTCGTCACGACATGCTACGATGTCACGACGGATTTACGAACACTTCACGCCAGTTCACGACGAGTTCAGGC
>NC_090731.1:139466380-139508880 GCF_036898095.1 Palaemon carinicauda
ATCTTTTGCCTCAATATTTCTTCCTATCTCCCCATCTCCAAGCCATGATCTGTAATCACCTTGATATTATTTGTTTTGCCATTTCTTATTTTTCACTTAACTCTTGGCTTGTTACGTCTCGTTTGCTTTCCTCAAACCTTTCACTGAGTCGTTCATCACCTTTACTCCTTAAGACCCGAGTTGAGAATCCCATTTGAAATATTCATCATCACAATTCTAACCCGAATGGAAGTAATTCCGAGATAGTCCTCCAACCCCAATTTTTATATTTGATTATGTGACTTCACTGCTTGCTAGAAAACATATTAAACTAATCTAGTCAGAAAAATGTCAACACTTGTCAAACAAATTCTATCGTGGTAAGAGTCCTCATTGCTAAAATTTGCATAACTTCATTGAAGAAAAAAAGATGTTCACTTTATCATTTTCTGGAAGCGAGTTTATGTTTATTTTTTTTCATTTTGAATAATTAGATAACCTTATTTATTTCTCTTCGTATTTTTTCTTCTACTACAGGAAAACAATGTGTATGTTAAATTCCCAGTATATAAGAAACATGAAAACACACACACACAAACACAATCACAGATAGTAAGTTAGTAACGACCAAGAAGGCCTATAAGCGCAAGAGTCTAATGCTATCCACCTCTCTCCTCCTCATCCACATCCAAAATGTACCCCATTCCTTCCGACATTTCTTAATTTTTCACTTAATCCCATACATTCTTGTGAAATGAAATAAAAAGTAATCAAACCTATTTAATGTATAATGTATATCTTCGGTCAATATCGAACAATCTACAATATTTGAATTATTTTTGTTTTTTCTAGGCACTGGGTCCTGCATTAGTCATTTGGAAAGTTCTTAAAATATTGTACATAAGCCTATGTTGACACAAAAAGCACTCAAATTCCCAAGCATGGCATATAAAAATTATACTAAGTTAGGCTCCTGTAGAAAAAATATCGCACTCTTAAAATACTTTATTGAAGAGAAGCTTAAACCCGTGAAGTAAAATTGTCTTTAATATTGTTTGCTGCCTTTAGTCTTAACTTCAGAAATATTCTACCGTCATACGATAGAGGGAAATTATTATTATTATTATTATTATTATTATTATTATTATTATTATTATTATTATTATTATTATTATTATTATTATTATTATTATTATTATTATTATTCATGCTACAACACTAACTGATACAAAAATATAATTTTACAATTCGAAAGATTCCAGTAGGGAAAGCAACTCAATGCGTAGAGGAAATAGAGAAGCATCGAATAACTATGAATGAGATATGATAAAAATATGAAAAATAATTAAATCAGTAGCAGCGCTAAATACACCAGTCATGTATAAACTATGAAACGTGATAGTTGTCAACCTGTTCAACATAAACTTACTTGCTTGAACTTCCAAACGTTCCACCCATTCAACTACCAAATTTGGAAGAACGTTCAACAACCAGTAATTATATTGAATAAAACTTCTAGAATACTGTGAAATATCAATCTTAGGACGGATAAGGAAAAACTGTTATAATTAAATGCATACCTAGTACTGCGTACAGGATACTACAGTCTGGGAAAACCTGAATGCATAGAATGGTCAGAATTATGAAAGAAATATTGTAACACGCACAAAGAAATATCCGAAAGTTAAGGACCTTAATAACCGCAAAATTGGGGCCAAAAATAAAGATGAGAGTCACCAGCCGAAGACCAGAAAAAAGAGTAATATTTACAACATGGCATAATGAAAGAATTAACCTACGTTTTTAAATGGCAAATTATTTTCTTATTACTTCCTATAAACAGTCTAGCCCTCTATTTCCTTTCTGTACCGAGCTCTTTTCACTGTAGGAGCCCTTGGACTTGTAGCATCTGTGCTTTTCCAACTAATGTTGTAGCCTGGTAGGTAGTAGGTTGGCCAAGGCACCAGCCACCCGTTGAGATACAACCGCTAGAGAGTTATGGGGTCCTTTGACTGGCAGGACAGAACTAAATTGGGTCCTTCTCTCTGGTAACGGATCATAGTCTCTTTGCCTAAACATATACCGAATAGTCTGGCCTATTCTTTACAGATTCTCCTCTGTCCTCATACATCTGACAACACTGAGATTACCAGACAATTCTTCTTTCACCCAAGGGGCTAACTACTGCACAGTAATTGTTCAGTGGCTACTTTCCCCTTTGTAATGGTAGAAGGGACTCTTTAGCTATGATAAGCAGCTCTTCTAATAGGACACTCAAAAATCAAACCACTGTCTTTGGGTAGTGACATAATCTCTGTACCATGGTCTTCCACTGTCTTGGGCTGGAGTTCTCTTGCTTGAGGGTGCACTCGGGCACACTGTTCTATCTAGTTTCTTTTCCTCTTCTTTTGTTAAAGTTTTTATAGTTTACAAAGGAAATATTTATTTTGGTGTTGTTACTGTTCTTAAAATATTTCCTTTTTCCTTTTTTCCTTTCCTCACTGGGCTATTTTCCCTGTTGGGGCTTAGCAATATTAAAAGAAACGGGTAGACGACACTACCCTAAGGAACATCAGATATCACATTTTTATGTAGTCACTGCGGTGCCCATCAATGACTAATCTTTGCAATTCACTTCTAAGAATTAAAAAATTATTCTCCGAAAGACCCACCTACTCTAATCTCGTCTGTTTGTAAACAGTCAAAAGCATCACTAAAATCAAGGCCAGTCATACAAAGTTCCTGACCACAATCAAGAGAGTTTTGTATAGCACTGGAAATCGGAAAAATGATATCACATACTCCAAGGCTTTTGCGAAAGCAAAACTGCAAATTAGGTAAGAAGTGATCACCTTCAGCATAACTATTAACATGTTTTGCCAAAAGAGGATAAATCATTTTAGACAATGCGGGATTTATGGAAAGTGAGTGATAATCAGTAAACCTTGAGCTACCCACAAACACATGTACATAATGGAGTTACACTACCAATTTTCCAAGGGCAAAAATAAATTCTTCTTAATTTCAGTATAGTTATTCAAAGTAAAATCTGATCTACAGCTTTTCTAAGGTCAGATCTGATCTATTACTTTTCGAAAGATGATAAGCCTCCTGTTTCTCCAAATTAGCATGTCTACATTCGTAACTCAACCAGGGGTTGTCCCTGATTCTGCTTTTTAAAACATGAGAACGAATATGCCTATTAATTATACTAACCGGATTTTCCTTTCAGAAAAAATAAGTTCCACCCCTTTAGGCAATTGTGGCCAATACGAATGCAATATATAACTCAAAATGCCATTCCATTCTGTTTGATATTTTATATGTATCTTACAAGCTGCTCAGTCTTGAGTATTATCGAAACCAGGGAATGTTTGTACCTTCCAGTTGGAGGACCAGTCTGGTTCATTATAGCAGCTACGAAATCAGTGTATTCTAGGTGTAAGCAATTACCAGACTTGAGCGTAGCCTCACTTATGATTTGCTCGCATGCTGATTCGGAGTCAAAGTCTAAAGCTCTTAAGCTATGGCAATCAGCAGGAGAAATGGAATTTAATCTTTCACTATGATGAACATTGAAATAACCAACAAAAACGAAAGAAGCCTTTCTATCATCTTGTACTTTAATTAGCCTTTGTGGTAAAAACATAATCGAAGATAGACACATTAGAGTCAGGATTCCGATAAATGGAACACAAATAAACATTGTTATATCTTCCACAAACTCTTATGACTTGAATCTCATATTCTTTCCCACCGTTATCCCTACAATCCTACATTAAGGGATCAGTTGCCTGATGCACCCTCTCCAATGCCTTTATCAAAGGCGTCCTCATCCACCAAACCTCTTTCTTTCGTTATAATTTTGAGACCCCCCCTCGATCTTCTTCCTTCAACAGGTTCCTCCCAAGCCCTCCTCCTTCCCTCCCCACCATCCATCTTCAACACGTGTCCACACCATCTCAGTCGTGACACTTGTCACCTTTGTAATCTTCACTACGACTGCTATTCTTCTTATTTCATTATTTTCCAATCTTTCAAGTGGTGAGATTCCCTTAATCCACATAAACATTCACTTTGTTCTCTCAAACTTTCCTTCATCTTTCTGTCTTTGAGCCCACGTTTGTGATCCACACATTAACAGTATTCTTATTACTGTGCTATAGAACTTGACTTTTAGCTTGATTGGCATTTTCTTATCACATACCACTCCAGCTACCTCCCTCAACTTCCCCCTGGCTGCTTTTAACCTATTCTCACGATATCCACAATTATAGAAGGATTTATGAGAAGCAAGAAACTCGGTCGTAATTAACTAGCCATCCCCCTCGTCGTAGTAATGGTATCGAAGGAGGCTTCGGCTCTACTTTCAACTTTAAAAGGACTTTTTAAAATTTGATTAGGAGGATAAATTATGCATTTATTTCTCTCTCTCTCTCTCTCTCTCTCTCTCTCTCTCTCTCTCTCTCTCTCTCTCTCTCTCTCTCTCTCTCTCTCTCTCTAAGCGTTCCGTTATTACATTCACTCGTAATTTGAGTGACTCGGGAGTGACACAAAGATACCAAAGAGAAAAATAAACGTGTTATTTTCTGAACGGTTTCACTTTGTAATTCTCCTAGACATCTGCAAGACATGTAGAAGATATCGTGATTATTCTCTCCCATTTTAATAACCTTATACGAACATATATGAAATGTCGACAGGATTCAAGATAAATATACGTTTTGTACATCCAGCGGTGGAGTAGGCCTACGAGCAGATTAATAAGTTAAGATTACCCGGGAAACTTCCCCTATCAATCATTTTGAACTTTTGAAAACCTTGGCATTATGACACCATCAGCATACCAACACTGTTAAAGTCTTGTTTACATAAGATGTTTCAAGGTGGCGGTATAAAGCAAAAACAAAGAATACATCGATGAATTCCACAATATGGTTTTTCATCCCGTTCATTTAATTCTAAAATAAAGCAAGATAATCTAAACTGTAGTATTGCAGACCTGAGTGATTTCAAATCCAAGAAAATAACATTTAAATATATATACATCACAAGTATATCCATGATGCTAGGTCGGTGTAGGTGGAATAGGGAAAAAACATGGTAGAGCTCAGAAAACAATGAAAAGTATCAAACTTCCTCTAGTCATTATAATTATACAGAATAGATAATACTAATGGAAAGACTTTTAATAGATAACTTTTCTCACAAAGGATTAAGCATTTATCATGCATTCTTTTCAAAACGTACTGTAAGTTTTATGTTCTGTTGTGTATCATTTCATGTGGTATTCAAGATAAGCGTTTATCCAATGTAATTTAAAAGGCTGCAATAATGAAAATAACAATAATAATATCAATAATAATTCTAATCCATGATAATTATGGAGCTAACTCTTATAAATAATTGTAATAGTTTCCATAATAAAAACTATAGTCTGAGTATTTTTTAGTTTCAATTTTGAAATCACAAAAGTGAAAACCATTTCAAACCCCTAGAGAAATAAAAAACAGGAAGAAAACAGAATTCGGATTGAACATTTACAGAGAAACATGACAAAAATCTAAGTCGGACCTCATCAAAAAGGAGAATCTAAATAAAAGTTACCTCCGTATTCGAATTCTATTCATTAGTTTCCTTAACATTGGAATACCTTTTCGTTTATTCTTATGTCTCCTATCAGGTTTCTTTACCGATTCCCATCTCTTTCCTCTATTACATCCTACGCATATCCTTATTTCTTTGATGAGTCTCTTAATCCTAAGCAGACAGAGTAAACTAATATACAAATCACTTCATAATTTTTCATTTTATACCATACATTAATGTAAGGTATAAAATGAAAATCACCAGTCAGCATGGCTCAATCAAAGTTGTAATAAATGATATGAAAACCTACATCTTATCGGAAGCTTTATATAAAAAGCTTTAATGAACGTCGGTAATGGAAAGATTTTTCTTTTTTCCTTCTTTCTTTAAGAGGATGTCACTACATCTGGCTACGTATGTCTGATAAAGTCAACGTTGTGCACACAGTTTACATAACTCGGCAAAAAAAAAAAAAAAAAAAAAAGTAAGTAATAACTTGATAACTCCTTTTAATTTAGAAATATATGAACTCTACCTATTTTGATAGCGCTTCAAATTTTTTGAACAACGATGCAGGAGAATATGTCCATCATCATAATATAGTAGATAATTTACACCCGATAGAATAACTTTCACTTATTATTACATGGTCTTGTGAGTATGCATGTTGATTTATATGTTTTGTATAAAATTAAAAGCATCCATTGTTTTTTTTTTAATATATTTCTGGAATTATCATTCAAATATTACCAAATACTTATATGAGAATTTTGTGAAGGACATTTATGACACTGGACAATGTTATCCTAAACGCCTTTTCAGCTAAAGTTGCAAAACTCGTGTAATGTTTCGTTTCTATCCAAGTAAATGTTGAAAGTCCTTCTCTCTCTCTCTCTCTCTCTCTCTCTCTCTCTCTCTCTCTCTCTCTCTCTCTGAACAAACTACTATTGTACTGAAACAATGAATTAACCTTTTATTGACATCTTCAGATCGTTAATGGAACAGTAGGGAATATATAATAGAAGTGAAGAGATGTTACACAAATACAAAGGCAAAAATGTATAGAAAAAATTCAACTAAATACATAAAAAAACAGATTTTCAAAGAACCTTAAAGATAATTATCACCACAATTAAGAAACAATATACCAATAAAAGTCTGCTGAAAAAAGGAAAAATTCCTCCTTTTTATGAACTAAAACAATGAAAAGTTAAATAAGCTTGAACTAATTACGACTCAAAAGAGGAAAGAGAACACGTCGGAGCTCAGTACAATATAGGCTGAAATGGAGACACACAAACGGAGGAAAACCCATTAAAAGGGTCAAATGTTCTTAGAATGGCAAGAGATTTCGATGTATCCTTTCAAGAGCAATTAGAAGTGTGCAGTCGCAGCAATAAAGAAAAACGGGAGCTACTCTTGTCTCATTCAAAGGCTTGTGTTTTCTTTTCTCTTTCTCTCTTTTTGTACTGACATCAAAGAAAATTGTATAGTTGGGTTTCATTCAAGTTAAAGTGGAACAAAAAGCTCTCATATTTTGTAATGCTAAATATTCTACTCAAATTATTCAAATGAGATGGTGTAGTTCTGAAGGCTTATTTCGTTTCCTACTCAAAGCCATGCTACTGCAGAAACTGAAGCTTTTTTCTTTTTCAGAATATTTTATTGTCTAGATATAATTGACTTTAATTATTTCATATATATATATATATATATATATATATATATATATATATATATATATATATAAATATATACATATACATATATATATATGTATGCATATATATATATATACACAGAGTATATACTGTATATACATACATATATAATGTGCATATATACACATGAACAAAAGCACACATAGATATATATATATATATATATATATATATATATATATATATATATATATATATATATATATATATATTATATATATATATATTAATGTGTTTATGAATGAGACAATATATACTTGCGTATTTTTCACGTTTACAATGAATACAAATAGTGCGAGAGTGATTTAAAGATTTATACAATATTCCAATATAAACCAGAAGGTATTAACATTACGTCCTAGGTTCAATTTTCGCAAATAAAGAATCCTCGCAAACAAAAAAAATAATTTCTTTAACCATTTTTGTCCTGCATAAATGAGAGCTCCGAGGCTAGGAACCTTTACTGACAGTGAGCAATCAACACAAAGTGAATGACCCTTTCTCCAAAATTTATGTTTTTATCTATTTCAAAATCTAATCTATAGTTGCCATTCACAATATGCAATTTTGCTGAGATTTTCGTAAAAATCCATAGACGAGTTCCTGCATAAGCTTAAAAAAGAAACAAGCGAATAAACCGAACCGAGACCATGAAGCTTTCCATTGAAAGTAATCAAAAGACTAAATAGGAGACCAAGTATCTGAAAGCTGAAGTCCTCACTACATCACTGAAATTCGTGGAAGATGCATTCAACACAGGAAGAAAAGTTCCGCTATTCCGAAATAGCCATTTACTCTCACTTGGATGAGCAACCCGGAATCCAGAACTGGTATCGCTCAGGAGAGCAAATCACTTTGGCCAAGAGGGAAGGCTGCATGAGGGGAAAGAATAGAGAAAACTAGAGGTATGCAAAGGAAGATAAGGAAGGGAGAGTTTCAGACAGTCTTTGCGAATTTCAATGGAAATCGAACGCTCGTGACAAGAGGAGGGAATTCAGTGCCAATTATTTACACACACACACATACACACACACACACACACACACACACACATATATATATATATATATATATATATATATATATATATATATATATATATATATATATATATTACGCTCTAAATATTTAATGGCATACAGTCGTTTGCAAACAGCTTTTACTTCTTGAATATTTACATATTACTATTCCACACCGTTTCCCTTTTAAAGTATAAAAGGTAAAAAAAAATCACAATCAAGGGCTAAAGCTATATTTTTTGTTTCTATGTCAGGTTTGACCCAGCCATTTCCAGCCAGAGTTCCTTAAACTATCGGCAAGAGTTCCGTGAGAATTCAAGTTTGATCTAATTATATTTTTATGTTACATGAGTTTTTCATAGACAAACATACCGGGAAAAATTGTAGGCCTATACTTCTTTATCGTAACATATCATGCGAGATTTTTTTTTCTTCAATTTTACTAAAGGTAAGTACAGTATTACAGATGACTGTGAAATGGTTTGCATGTTAGGCGAGCAATGGGCGTTCGAGGCAGCATGTCATGAAGCATACTCGTATCGCAGTTCAACGGATTTCCAAAGTGTTATGAGTTATTATGCCTTGTATTGAGCGAGCAACAATTTTCCTTTCAACTGAGACGTTGAAATTTTTGAAAGGGAAGCAATCAATTGATGAAGAGCATTAGGAGTAGAAAAAAATGGATAAATTATTATTATTATTATTATTATTATTATTATTATTATTATTATTACTAGCAAAGCTATAATCCTAGTTGGAAAAGCGGGATGCTACAGGCCCAAGGGCTAAAACAAGGAAAATAGCCCATTGAGGAAAGGGAATACGGAAATAAATAAACGGTATGAGAAATAAAGAACAATTAAAATTAAATATTTTAAAAACAGTAGCAACATCAAAACATATATTTCATATATAATCTATAAAAATACTTATATCAGCCTGTTCAACATAAAAACATTTGCTGCAGTTTGAATGTTTGAAGTTCTACTCATTCAACTACTCGATTAGGAAGATCATTCCACAACTTGGTCACAGTTGGAATAAAACTTCTAGAATACTGTGCAATATTGAGCCTCATGGTGGAAAAGGCTTGACTATCAGAATTACTGCATGCCTAGTACTGTATAACGAATAGGATGGAACTGTCCGGGAAGATCTAAATGTAAAGGATGATCAGAATCATGAAGAATCTTATGCAACATGCATAACAAAATAATTAAACGACGGTGCAAAAACTTTATATCTAGATCAGGAATAAGAAATTTAACAAACTGCAAGTTTCTGTCCAACAAATTAAGATGAGAATCAGCAGCTGAAGACCAGAGAGGAGAAAAATACTCGAAATGAGGTAGAACGAAAGAATTAAAACATCTCATCAATATAGATTGATCATCGAAAATCTTAAAAGACTTTCTCAGTAAGCTAATTTTTTGTGCAATTGAAGAAGAAACAGACCTACTGTGTCTCTCAAAAGTTAATTTATTTTTCGAGAATCTAAAATTTTTAAACACGTCATAGAGTTAAATAAACATTATCAATGCTGAGATCTGGATGTTGGGGAGCCACTGTCCTTGACCTACTTACAATCATACTTTGAGTTTTGTTAGGATTCAACTTCACGCCCCATAATTTGCACCATGCACTAATGTTGGCTAGATCTCTATTAGGGGATTCAGCAATCCCAGATCTACATTCAGGAGATGAATTAGATGCAAAAAGTGTAGCATCATCTGCATACGCAACAAGCTTGTTTCCTAGACCAACCCACATGTCCTGTGTATACAGTATGAAAAGTAATGGGCCAAGAACACTACCCTGAGGAACACCAGATATCACATTCCTATACTCACTATGGTGCCCATTAACAACAACTTGCGAACTATTACTTAAAAATTCAATAATAATGCTAACAAACGACACACCCACTCCAACTGTTTGAGTTTGAAAACAAGGGCCTCATGATAACGCGGTCAAAAGCAGCACTAAAATTAAGGCCAATCATACGAACTTCCTGACCTCAATCAAGGGATTTCTGTACAGCATTGGAGATTGTAAGAACATCACCACATGCTCCAAAGCCTTTACGAAAACTAAATTGCAAACTAGGGAACAGATTATTACCTTCAGCAAATCCATTAAGACGTTTTGCTAAAAGACATGAAAAAACATTATATAATATGGGAATTATGGAAATTGAGTGGTAATCAGTTGGACTTGAGTTACCACAAACACATTTACATAGTGGAGTATCAATTTCCAATAATTGCTAGTAGTTCCTCTCCTTGCTAACTATAGCAAAATAACAGATAACTTTAGAGCTAAGAAATCTGCAGTCTTTATAAAAAACAAAGGTAAAATACCATTTGGGTCTACACCTCCATAAGCATCAAGGTCCATCAAGAGAGCTTTAACTTCAAGAGATCGAAAAGCTAAACTAGTTAGTTTAGCCTCAAAGAACAGGAATGAGGAAGATCAATTTTCGTATTACTCTGCTTACCGTCAAACACATAAGCCAAAAGGATTGCCTTATCCTTTGGACAGTGAGTGACAGAGCTATCTGGTCTAAGTATGAGAGGAACTGTTGCATCTACACCAAAAAGTGCAGATTTAAGGGTTAGTCAACCGCAGATGTTCCTGGGTGGTACCAGAAAGGGTTTCTTTTATGGTTAAATTGTATTCCTTTTCAGTTAGAGCATAAACTCTCTGAGCAAAAGCTCTAAGCTGAGTACAGTTAGTTCAAGTCAAATTTGATCTGTTACCCATCCAAAGATCATAGGCCTCCTGCTTCTCCGAATAAGCCCGTCTACGATCATCATTGAACTATGGTTTGTCCTTCATTCGGTACCTTAGCACACGAGAAGGGATACTCCTATCAATTATGTTGACTAGATTCTTTCAAAGGGACAACAGGATCATCACTATAATACAATTGCGACCAATTCAGGCTCAAGAGATCACTCAAAATACCATGTATATATATATATATATATATATATATATATATATATATATATATATACAGTATATATATACATATATTGGGGTTCCTTGAAATAAGATAAATTGTCTCTGGATTCTTAAAGGTGAGAAAAGCTAGTAATCACTGTATGAATCCATGTGATGATCAACAACACTAAAAAGATAGGTAATCCAAAACAAACTTTATTCCTACCACTCAAAGGTAGGAGAAAAAAATATCTCAATTTAGAAAAAAAAAAAAAAAAAAAAAAAGTTAACTTTAACATACAATCAAGAAAGTGACATACTCTGTAAAACCCAAAATCCTTACAGAGAGAGAGAGAGAGAGAGAGAGAGAGAGAGAGAGAGAGAGAGAGAGAGAGAGAGAGAGAGAGAGAGAGAGAGATTTCACCATTAAAACAACTCTGATCTTCATTTTCCTTGTGTAGTTTTCTTTTTTCCTAATCTACTAGTCAACAATGAATAAGCTACAGTCAATAATGCACTACGCGTATATCCTCTTAATACTGCCTGGATGTGTAATAAAATTTTGTGGATTTCATTAATATTCAATTTCGCTTATTACCACCTATATAGTTTGACAATAAAAATCTGACATACTTCCATTAACAGAGTTGAATTATAGATAAGATTAAAAATATTGCAAAACAGAGTATTGCGAAGATGGCAAAGTCACTGATAATAGTAAATAATTTATGCCTCACCAACGAATGAAGGGGCAATGATAACTTTTCTATTGCTATAATTATCATATCAAATGTTATCTGACAATTTTGAAATTGCAATCTATACTCTCTCTCTCTCTCTCTCTCTCTCTCTCTCTCTCTCTCTCTCTCTCTCTCTCTCTCTCTCTCTCTCTCTCTAGTCTTTAGACCGTACAAATCAAAGAATTTAGAGATTTTTCCTAAAGAAAATTTCCACACCTGGCCATACTGTGCATATCAAAGAAATTTTTGAATTAAATTATCATATGATATTTGGCTGGCGTCGATTGTACATTATATTGTGTCATTTGCTTCGTTTTAGTTTGCTTCAAAATAACAACCTAATTAAAACACTTCATTACGAAAACAATATATATAAAACTTTCCATATTCTCCCCAAATTCTAATAATCTTTAACCATTTAGATATTCATTTCCAATTTAACAAGTTTAAATATATATTGTTAACACCGTTTGAACAAAATAATAGTATTTTAGTATAATCGTGATACACAACCTGCCAATAAAGAAAATGAGCTAAATACCCTTTTTATTGAACTAGCCGAAAATATCACGGAACAATTACCACGGAACTTTTACCAGAAAGAAATGAACTCTTTCATTAGAGACAATGTAAAAAATTATTAACCGGAGCAGAAATGACACTAGGAATGCTTACCATCATCTAATTAAATGACAGTTATTCCAAAATAAATTATTATTGTTCCTTGTAACTTGTCTTCCTCCTTGTTATTTACAGAGATTTCATTCCAGTGCAAGGTTATCAAAAGTGCTACAAAATTTTTCTCCCTTCTTCAATTACCTAACATTACTTTTTGCCAGAATAAAATCTTTGATAATAAAGAAATGCGAAAAATTTCTTTTATGAGATTACCACCACCAGATGTGACAAGCGGAAGGAACATTTCCATTTTAATGAGAATGTCTTATGTCATTTTGTTGAGGCTTGCCACATCGACGTTTGTTTCATTATCTTGATTATCTCATTAATAAAATATAATTATTGTACCATGTAGTAATTGTTTGAGCTTTAGGTTTTTTTTTACATTGTGCATGAAATTTCTTGCAAAGTTTGTCATAAATTGTTATCAGGGACTTCTTAGGATATTCATTTCCTAAATTGATATACAGAATTATATTGTTGTATAAATATCTTTGTCAAATTCTGATTGGTTCTTGATATTGACGCTAGTAATAGGTGTTTAAAATTTGATAAGTGCTGTATACGTATCAAAATAAGAGAATATATTGAAACTATTAAAGGTTAAGAATAATTTAGGAATACATAGGAAATTACATATGCATCAATTCTTTATAGTAGTTTTCATGGGATGACCCACGGACATTGTTTTAAATATTCTGAAATGCAGTTAGCACTTGGGTTCCGACATCTTTTAGAATCTCTGGTAGCATGATTAGGAGCGACTTTGCCTTACATTTGAAGTGGCTATGGTTCGATCCCAGCCACCCATTGAAATACTACCACTAGAGAGTTATTGGGCCTTTTGACTGGCCAGTCAGTACTACATTAGATCACTCTGTCTCTGGTTATAGCTCATTTTACTTTTGCCAACACATACTCCGAATAGTCTGCCCTATTTTTTCCACATTCCCCTCTGCCCTCATACACCTGACAATATATAGATTACCAAAATAATTCTTCTTCGCTCAAGGGGTTAACAACTGCTATGTACTTGTTCAGTGGCTACTTTCCTCTTGCTAAGGGTAGAAAAGACTCTTCAGCTATGGTAAGTAGCTCTTCTTAGGAGAAGGACATTTCAAAATCAAACCATTGTTCTCTAGTCTTGGATAGTGCCATAGCCTCTGTACCATGGACCTCTCACTGTCTTGGGTTAGGGTTCTCTTGCACGAGGATATACTTGGGCACGCTGTTCCTTCTTATTTCTCTTTCTCGTGGTTTTTTTTTTTAAGTCTATAGATTATATGATAAGAAAGTTTTAATTTGGTATTGATACTGTTCTTAAAATATTTTACTTTGGTTGCTTATTACTTTATTGGTTTATTTCCTTGCTTCCTTTCCTCACTGGGATATTGTACCTATTGGAGCCCTGTGCTTATAGCATCTTGCTTTTCCAACTAAGGTCGTAACTTAGCTTATAATAATAATAATAATAATAATAATAATAATAATAATGATAATAATAATAAGGTAAAAATTGATATTTATTTGAGCACAAGTTGCTTTTCATCCATTTTGGCTCATTATGGGTGAATCGAATTAAAAGCAATCAATTGTGTCACCTGGTGGGTCGGGAAGTCGGGGAAAACTCACTGGTATGAGACTGATGTCTCACTAGATAAATCCTGAAATGCAGCTAGCACTTAGGTTCAGACTTGTTTCAGAACCTCTGGTCGCATGATTGGTAGCGACCTTGCCTTTCATTTGAAGTATATATATATATATATATATATATATATATATATATATATATATATATATATATATATATATATATACATATATATAATATATATATATATATATATATATATATAAAATTTATATACACACATATATATATATATTATATACATATATATATATATATATATATATATATATATATATGTGTGTGTGTGTGTGTGAGTGTGTGTGTGTTATATACATATATAACCTATGAATATAGAAAAGGAACGAAATAGATATAGATAGATACAGTAATATAAACTGTTCGATAATAACAATTGGTCAATCCTACTTCACTGAAACATAATACTGTACAGGTTCAATCATTAGGATATATGAAATACTTCCTTACAATTGTACATAATAAAATTTCTCCAAATCAAACCTTTCCCCAAATCAATCATCCCTTCTGGTGTCTACTTATGATATTCATTTGCGTGTATGGTTAATGACATATCCAAACCACCTACAGTATTATTGAAATGTTTTGTTCATATCTTTTCTTTTCATGTAAATATCCAAAATATGAGGATGAATATGAAGCCTTTCGACCGTCAATTATTTGACCTTGACTTTTGAACTGTGTTGGTGGTAGGATCTGGTACCTATGATGCTTGGGAATCGTTATTATATTATATCTCTAAGAAAAGGGTGCTATAATCAGACCTTTAGGAATTAGTTATAATTCCCTCATTTATATGGATACTAACTAGTAAGCTATAGTCGACCATTGGTAATCTAAAATTTGTCATGCCTAAGATTTATACCATGGTTGATAGCTCTCAAGAGTTGATAACTTTGTTAGGGTTAACGACGAATATTCTCACAATAATTTCACTCAATCCTTAAGTTCTTGTGTATCCTTCCGGTAGACTTTCAGGTGACCTAAACTAAACTCCTCAAGCCTAAATAAGACAAAGCACAATTATCCTAATAAATGTTTAAAATACTCCAATCTCCATTCCTGGCCAGCCTACTTTATATCTACATTATAAAAAAAAAAAATAGGATTCCTCTTACAAGCAATTTCTAGATTTCTTAAGATATCGTCTAAAGTTTTAATTAGTAACAACGTCTTCATCTCACGCTAAATGATTTGGAGACTCATTAAGGCTTACTTAATTATTTTCCAGACGAGTATTCATGCAAGAATCACTTCTGGCTTTCACGTCCCAGCACCGTCTTTTCACTCTTCCCTCTAATGAGAGCGCAGATTTCCGTCTTTGCGATATTTAGATACTTATTAAAAAAGATGTAGTTAGATCTCTTGAAGCTCATTATCAGTATTAAGGAGGCGGATGGAGTATCAAATACGGCTACCGCTATCATTAACAGAGAGATATATAAACTGAGAAAGGAAAAGTT
Source organism: Palaemon carinicauda (assembly GCF_036898095.1). NCBI lineage: Eukaryota > Metazoa > Arthropoda > Malacostraca > Decapoda > Palaemonidae > Palaemon > Palaemon carinicauda. Next base: position 139,482,185 of record NC_090731.1, read on the forward strand.
TTCCATCCCTTAACTTCCAACATTCGCACGTCTAGCTTAATTCTTCATTAATGTTGATACAAACGTTTTTAGAATATGGGTAAACTAATTTGGATTTTATATCATACAATAATTCCTCAAAGGTAATGCTATACACAAAAGAAATATTCAAGCAATATCATTTTGCTCTCGTATTTTCTGTTAAATACATAAGATTAATTCAACCAAATATATTATAAACGTTCATTATATTGAAAAGTGGCTTTATCAATATATTAAGATTTTATTATAATGCACGTTTCGGGACAACATTCCTCAACATTCAGATTTTTGCATTAACAATATCACTTAAATTTAAAATATTTCCAAACCATTTAATATCCTAGATGTGATTCTTGAATGCGATTTTACTTTAGAGAAACACATTCAGCCTGTTTCTTCCTCAACTGCAAAAAAAAACTTATTGGGAGTCTCAAAATTTAGGAGATAAATCTATCCCGAGGAAATGTTTTAATGCATTCATTGTTCCTCGTTTCGAGTAATGCTCTTGTATTTGATCTTTAGCTGGTGACTTACATCTTAATTTGTTGGACACAAACTTACTGTCTATTAAATTTCTTATTCCTGATCTGGATACCAATCTCTGGCATCACCGTTCATAGTCCTTTGTGCATGCTGCATAACATTTTATAGAATACTAACAATCCTTTGCATTCAGATTTCCCCAGAATGTATCATCCTGCATGTAGTAATGGGTATGCAGTTAATTCTAGCAGTCTTGTTTTCTCCGTCTCAGGGTTAAATGCTAAAAATTCTAGAAGTTAAGTTCCAGCAATGACAAGATTGTGGAATGATCTCCTTAATCTGGAGGTTGAATAGATGGAACTTGAGAAGTTCCAGCTTGTTGCAAATGTTTTTCTGCTGAACGGGTTGACATAAGTTTTTTTTTCATGTTTTATATATGAAATATGTAATCTAACTTTGTTACTAACCTTAAATTGGTTAATTATTTTTCACTTTTTTTGTAGATTTCCTTCCCTTGCTTGAGCCCTTAGGAGTAGTATCATCCAACTTTTCCAATTTGGGTTCTAGCTTGGCTAGTAAGGATAATAATAACAATTCGTTCTCCAACTGCTGAATGGCGGTTGAACTCGCTGTGTAGGTTAACATACACAAAAGTCGATTCATATACCTGTAAAGCAGAGTCTTCAGCAGCCCATCCACCTCCATCTTAGATACAACCTTGCAAATCCCAACTTCTAAGTGCTTTCCCTTCCAATCCACTTTTCATCAATCTATCCAACCGTTGAAAGTTTTGTATGTTTCAAGCTCGATCACTGGCATAGGACAGGGAAAGTAGAATGGCTTAAAGACTGACAATATATACATATAATCAGCGCCCAAGGCACTCTCTATGAAGCTTGGACTAGGGAGGGGAAGGCAATGGGTACTGATGACTAAACAGGTAGACCATTAAGCTCTATCCCATCTCTAGCTTACAAGGATGGTGCAGTTATATACTCTATAAGAAAATCTCGAGCTTGAGAAGTCTCCAAATCCTTTGTCAGCCTCATCTGCTTTCCTGTCAAAATGTTCTCTCCAGTCATTTCTTTTTTTTTTTTTTTTTTTTTTTTACAACGATATCATTAATGGAATACTTAGCATACTCTATCTTGTAATATTCATTGTTTCCTCGAAAACTTTCTACAATCAATTTGTCTTTGTCTCCTATTTATAGTATCCCAGGTATCATTTGATATCTAAGGCTTTCTCCTTGAGACTGCATGCCACTTCGATTCCTACATTCAATGCCAAATATTTCTCTGGGATCATCTTCTAGAAGCTTAGTTGTTTCAAACCTAAGTATTTTATCTACATTCCTGTATGTATCTGCATACATATAATTATATATAAAATAAGAATAGAAGATAACAGATGGACATTAAGAGTAACCGAATAGGTTCATAGAGATTGCAAAAGAAGCAGGGGAAGCAAGAGAAGACGAAGGATTGACGAGCTAAGGAAACTTGCGGGTATAGACGGGCATAAAAAGACCATAAACAGACTGGAGTGGAAGAACATGTCTGAGGCCTTTGTACTGCAGTGGACTATTTGTGGATGATATATATATATATATATATATATATATATATATATATATATATATATATATATATATATATATATATGATCTAAGTCTGAAACCAAGAATGTTCTATCCCTCTATTAGCTATCTTCAGCACCACCGGATTTGATAGAAAATTTACAGTATATGTGGGATCGACTCTATGGTAAATTAAGGGATCATACGTTAAACTGTTCTCCCTATCTTCCCCTTCCTCCTATTCCCAAAAAAAATGAAAGGGGTTTACGCTTGAGAGACCCTTTCTTGATGATGTTCTTGTTACTAATTTTAAGAGTAAGGGGAATTAAGAATAATAACACAATTAGAGATAATGAGAATGTTGTTCCTGTTCATTGGATAATAAGGGATCAAATTACCTTCTTGTATGGATTAACAAGATTGGTAGCAGCAGTCTCTGAGATATGTAATAATAATAATAAAAATAATAATAATAATAATAAATATAATAATAAAACATATTAGAGAACGAAAGTAATTCTTTTCATAAAAAGTATTTAAATTTGTAATTCGAGTAAGTTCTGATCATATAGTTATTCTTCTTCTTTACCGTTATGCCTACATTAAGGGGTCGGTTGCCGGATGCGCATTCTCCATTGCCTTCTATCTACCACCTAACCTCTTCTCTCCATATCATCCTTCCCTTTATTTCACTATCTAATTCTCTACCTCCCTCTTGATCTTCTTTCCATGACAAGTTCCTCCCAAGCCCTCTTCACTCCCTCCCCACCATCCATCCTCACCAGGTGCCCACACCATCTCAGTCCTGACACTCTTATCATCTCTGTCATCTTTATTACACCTTACGTTCTTCTTATTTCCTTATTTTCAGCATCTTTCAAGCAGTGATATTCCCATAATCCCCCTAAGCACTCTCCTCTCTGTTCTCTCAAGATTTGCTTCCTTATTTCGTCTTAAACCCAATGTTTCTTATCCATACAGTAAGACTGGTCTTATTACCGTGCTATAGATCTTGACTTATATATCATAAGCCTCAATTCACAAATAATTCAATACACCAAAGAATATAAATTATAGCTGGATATTAAATGAACCGTTTTGAAAGATTTCTTACCTCGGGACGGATGAATAACATATTTGCATACAGAAATATATCCATTACAATTAAGTTCAATTAAATGAATGATGGGAGTTGGAGAAAGGCAGGACATTGCTTCTCTGTCCGCAAATTGTTTTTTAAGATTTTTTTAAGGTAAGCTGATATAAATAAAACAATGTGAAAATTGCGAACAGAGGTGTCCAAGACTGGTGGTAGCACGGGTAAACAAAATGAGTGAAAGTGCTGAATTTCCAGAGCCTAACTTAGTCAGAATAATCTAAAGGAGATAAAATGAAATGATGATAATAAACACAAACGGTGAGGGATGTTATGGAAGCGAAGAGTAGGGGATTTAATAGGATCCTCTAATATGAAGAAATTGTATTAGTGGTTCTGGAATCTTCCACCACGGAACACTTGATAAAACTCCGCAACGTTTCATAAAACACTTGCCCATGCACAACCATGCGCGCATGCACACACACACCTAAATATATATATATATATATATATATATATATATATATATATATATATATATATATATATACATACATATATATATATACATATATATATATATATATATATATATATATATATATATATATATATATATATATATATATATATATATATATATATGAGAGAGAGAGAGAGAGAGGAGAGAGAGAGAGAGAGAGAGAGAGAGAGAGAGAGAGAGAGAGAGAGAGAGGAGAGAGAGAGAGAGAGAGAGAGAATTAAATAGATTCATGGCCTTTTCTATCATGTTGTAATCATTAATTTTTCAAATAATCAAATATTTTTTCTTACTACATCAAAGAATTTGTGGCGCAGAGACATTTTCAATTATCAAAGCATTTTGGAGTGCTAAAAGGGAAAGCCTAAATAGAATTATTTCTTAAATTTTATAATTCATTTCGTAAAAATATACTTCTTACCTTCTGCTATATACACATCGACATTTTTTCAGCAATCTTTTCTCAATAAACTTCAGACCAAATAAAGGAGTAAAAAGTAGAGGGCCTAGGGACAGTACCTTAGAAAAAGTTAATAAATCAATAAGAGAATTATAATTTGGAATTGATACTAACCTGATGTAGTACTATGCTCTATTTTCCTTATCACCTGACGGAAAAGAAATGCCCTGTTTCGTCCAAAACTCTTTTCTATTTCGGAGAAGACGAAAATTATCACAGAAAACGAAAAAACGAAGAAGAAGAAGAAGAAGAAGGAAGAGAGAGAGAGAGAGAGAGAGAGAGAGAGAGAGAGAGAGAGAGAGAGAGAGAGAGAGAGAGAGAGAGAGAGAGAGAATAATGAGTACAAGACACTGCTGGATTGAAAGTGCTAATGCTAAAGATTCAAGATATGTTAATAACTTGTAAGACGAAAAAAAAAACATAGTGATAGAACAACGGAAGCAGAAACAGTAAAGAACGAAATATAAGGAAGGGGAACGAACAGCTAAACAGAGACTAATTAAACAGTATCTTCCAGTAAAAGATAACCTGATACACTTCGAGAATGCACAAAAAAAAAAAAATATTATTAAAGGAAAGAAACGATTAACTTATTTCTTTAATACGAAATTACCATTTTTATTGAGGAACTAAGTTCTTTGAAGCTTCATTGTTTTTTAGGCTCATGGAACAAGGTTAGGACTATTCAAAATGGTCGCCAGTTTTATATCAGGTTTGCTTCTTCACTTTCTTCTTGTTTTAACTGATAGAAATATTACAATATTCAGCATTTGCGGGAATAAAAGCTACAATTAACAAAACTGAAATAATAATAACGAAAAATTACTGATACAATATATTGAGAATGACTTTCACTGTACAAATAATCTTATAAGATGATATTTTTCCATATATATATATATATATACAGTATATATGTATGTATATATACATATATATATATGTATGTATATATATACATACATACATACATACATACATATATATATATATATATATATATATATATATTTACATATATATGTGAATGAAAATCAACACAATATCGTGTTCAAATAGAAAAAAATTTCTACCTCATACTTGGGATTGAACCCTAGGCCCTTCAAATGAAAGGCCAGGTCGCATGGCATGGTTGGAAGCGACCTGGCCTTTCATTTGAAGGGGCTAGTGTTCGATCCCAAGTATGAGGTAGAAATTTATTTACTTATAAATATATATATATATATATATATATATATATATATATATATATATATATATATATATATATACATATATATATATGTATATATATATATATATATATATATATATATATTTATATATATATATATATATATATATATATATATATATATATATATATATATATTCGTTATTCTTTCCAATTCTGAGTAAAGGGGCAAGGGGCTATTTTAAATCATAAAGCTTTCAATAATCTGGAATCACTTTGGTACATACTGTTTTTATTTATTGTAATCTGAGCTGGTTTTAATTTTCATATATACATACGTTTTTAATATATATATATATATATATATATATATATATATATATATATATATATATATATATATATATATATATATATATATATATATATAACCACCACCTGCTCAGAAGACTTATCAGCAACGTGTTGGACCTCCATTGAGACACTGTGCCTTTAAATTCTTTCTTGACTATACTATCTCACCATCTATCCAATTTTTTCTGTGGTTTTGTGATTAGACTATAATAATTAAGAAAGAAGCGTAAATGGTTGTGAACTCCTTGAGGAAAGGATCTGACCTATAAATGACAGACGAACATTTCTTCGGGCAAGTGGTAAACACATGTTCCACTTTGTGGATTTAGGATAAAAATACCATCAATGCAAGAAGCATTTGACTTGTTTCAAAGGATTTGCAACCTCATATGCGGAGGTGACATTACATGGAAACAGATAGAGTAAGGTATAAAGCGTTTAGTGTTCGGTTCAAGATGGACGTGATAATGGCTCAGAGGAGAAGGAATATGATTTATTCAAGATGAAAAAGATTGACTGTTTTGGCAATTAATGACATAAAAGTGAACAGGTAATTTTCCCAGGCATATGAGGTTGCTGAAAGGCATAAGGAGGGGTAGCACTAGCAGTTTCGGAAAGTTGTGCGCATTCGTTAATGGATTGTACACGATAAGACTGATAGTACCAAGGAAAAAAATGTAATGGTAAGCGCATTAATCTAAAGGACTGAGAATAGCAACTTTGCAAGAGACGAAATTTTTGTGCTAGTAGGAAAGTTGAGCTTGAGAGAATGACTGTGATAAGGAATATGGATACAAGTGTGAGAGAGAAAGACATGGCGTTCTTACAGACTACTCTAATTGAGAGACTTGAGAAAAAGAGCCTTTATCATCTTCAGTAAAATCTATAATTTTCTTTACTGCATGAATATAGGTACTGAGATACAACAAGGCAGTTATCTGATATCCCAGTTCATTTTGAAATTTTAAGACGATCTTACCAATAATATACTACGGCTGTCGATAGGTTATTACCAACATAATTTCTAAATTTTGAATATTTGGAGACAGAAAAACAAAGGAAAAAAAAAGCAATTGTTGAAACTCTTCATATCTTTCTTTTATTTGTTTTTGGTATCCGTAAAATCCTACACTTGTTTATTAGTAGGTATGAATATAGTTACCTGAAGATTGTTTTCTTGGATAAATCGCCTAGAGCATGGGACCACTAAATGCGTCTTAGAAAAAGACATTAATAGATATATGGCTTTGTATATTAGATTTCCTTGGAGACCTAGCCAAACGGTTTTCGTCGTGGAGTTTGGCGTATGCTATAGTAATTAGTTTTCTTTCTCTCGTCGATGTCTCCCCATTGATAAATATTTTGCTACAATAACTTAAAAGGTTTTCAAATCGTTAAATACAAGATAAATTCACGGTTCTTGCTATTAAGAAATAAACAACCATGGATAGAGGGACAGTAAACCAAATAATGAATCTAAAATTACGCTTATGAAAAAATTATATAATTTTACTTGGCTAATGTTTGATATTCATGGGACAACCCGCTCTCGCGTTCCCTCTGATCGACGTTTGGCATGTGCAGTGAAGCAGTGAATTAACTAAAGAAAAAACTCTCTCTCTCTCTCTCTCTCTCTCTCTCTCTCTCTCTCTCTCTCTCTCTCTCTCTCTCTCTCTCTCTCTCTCTCTCTCATTGTGATCTACACTCTGTAATATCTTAAACATTAACATCACCGCAAGAACGTCCCCTTAGGGACCCATTTACGTTACACTTGTTAAGTGGAGAAACTAGCAAACTACTTCGAGATTCAAGTGGTTAAAGGCAAAAATGCGGACCACTTATTTTCCTTTATAGATCGCGGTGCATCTCAGCATGTGTTTGTCCCAATATCACCTTTGGATTTTATTAAAAAATAAATGAGCTCATTATTTTGAGTATAGACATCTTTTTCGAATAAAATATATTTATCAGTTTAAGAATATTAAGATGCTAAGAAATAAAAACGTGCATAAATAATCCACTTTAAGGCAAATGTTAAGCCTAAGTGCGCAGCTTGTTCAATAAGGAAAGAGAGAGAGAGAGAGAGAGAGAGAGAGAGGAGAGAGAGAGAGAGAGAGAGAGAGAGGAGAGAGAGAGAGAGAGAGAGAGAGAATTATCCTCTTAGTCACATAATACTGCCTATGAAACTTCGTCCTACTTGATAATCCATTTGCAAAAATTATGGCATTTACACGAATGTATTTCCCCAAAGACACGGTCGCATTTCTATTACTACTTCCAAAAATTTTGCTTAATTCTTTAATTCTTTTTTAGCTTCCTTCTCCTAAAGATAACCCTCAACTCTATCGGTAATCTTAAAAATTAATGTCTACCCTCATATATATGGAAGTTTTTGACTTCTTTCAACCTTTTCCCCTCTACTTATTGGCTCTCTCCATTCCAGAGCTCATCTGTTTATTGAGACTTGCTGCTATTCTCCTTTCTCTCCGACTGACCGACGGGTAGGCTACTTCGCTCTTCAATGCAACTTCGCCTGTCAAATTCTTCCTTTCGTAAACCTACAAAAGGCTTTGGGTACCTTACCTATAAGAAAGAATTACCAAAAAGTGACAAATAAATTAAATCCAAACTCTATTTTTTATCCCCCAAATAAGGATTTTTTTCAGCACTTAAAGTAAGAGCCAGTGCCCAGTCCTTCAGACAATCTGCAACACCTACAACTTACTGAAATCTATTGGTAAGGAAACCAATGTCATCAAGTTATAATCGTCATATATGTGTTTCAAGACAAGTAAGAAAATTTTACGGAAGCTGGTGGGTGTGAAATACATAAGTGAATTGACGAAACACGCTCCAAAATAAAGTGCTGTTAAAATATATTGTGATTTCATTATTATTATCATTATTATTATCATTATTATTATTATTATCATTATTGTTGTTGTTGTTGTTGTTGTAGTCATTTCAATTATTGTAATTGTTGCCATTATAATTTTGAACAAAATTACAATAAATATTCATGTTATTGACAACTTTGTTGAAAAGTATATTTAAATCATATTATAAAATGTGAAAATTAAATCAAGCTGAAGTTAGTGTGTGAAAATTAAATCAAGCTGAGGTTAGTGAAGTTAAATTTAGATTACAATGCTGGTATAGAAGAAAAATGAAAGGCAAATAACTATAAAACCTTGGGATAAATATATGCACTATTGCCACCCATGACAGATCGCCAGTGGTACTCACTAGTGAGAGAACCAATTGTTATAAAAAAAATCTAGACGAAATGAACCAATTATCATATTTGAATTGTGTTGCGACACTGATCAGACTCGACGCTGCAAAGGGAATTCATTCAATTTTTATAAACTATACACTTCATTTAGCTAACCCTCTCATAATTATTTAGTGGTAATCCATTTAAATTAAGAAATAAATGCCACCAAATATCTAGACTAAATCAATAATTAATTCCGTGTATTGATAATGAGCTCTACCAGCCAATAGATATGATATTCAGCAACGATCTTATTAATACAACTTCAAATATTCGGTAATAATAGATAAACATCACTATGGGTAAATTCACATCCTACTAATTATTTTGTCAATCAATCAAGGGAGAAAACCTCTCTCTCTCTCTCTCTCTCTCTCTCTCTCTCTCTCTCTCTCTCTCTGTATATATATATATATATATATAATATATATATATACATATATATATATGTATATATATATATATATATATATATATACACATACACATACACACGAGTTAAACCTCCTTAACCACTGATTTGCCAACCACTGATTAAACTAAATACTATTTTCACGTACCATTATAAAAGATATACACTGGAAAATCAATAGCAACCTCTAAACTGGAAGCATTGGGCGAACAGCTGGCCTGCTCGTCACTTTCACATGCGCGTTCAGAGCGTCTACTTTGAAAATAGATGAGAAGATATTGAGTAGTATTACAAGCCTTCATGATGGAAGCGAAGCATGTGTTAGAGTATATAGAAAGGATATTGACTCTCTGAGACAAGGATGTTACATGTCTCCATAAGTGCTCAATACCTTTATGGAAAAGTGATGTGAAGGGTAAGAGAAAGAAAAGCAGATGATATTATGTTGATTGGGGACAGTTAAAAAAATCTGCAGGATATGGTAAGAGCAAGTCAATGCCAGAAAAAAAATAGAAACCTGGGAGATTGTGTAAGGAATGGTCATATGAATGTTGGAAAAATAAGGGATTGATTGATTTGCCAAGGTATATGGGAGTAAAGATACCGAATGATGGTAAGATAAGTAGCATGGTGAGTTACAGATTAGGTGGTAAGTTAAAAGCATTAGTGGCGAGTGTGAAACACACGTAAGAAACAGGAATTACTTAGAAATCTATTGTAGGAATGTGCAGGGGCATAGTAAACGCAACTTTCTTTTATGGAAGGGAAGTATGGACGTTAAATATGAATAAAAGAAAATCATGCAAAACTGTTGAGATGAACGACTTGCAGAGCATACATGGTGCAGGAAGAATTAAAAGGGCGAGGAATGCGGAGATACATGTAGGAAGTGATAAAAAAAAAAACGTTATCAAGCTTGAAAGAATGGATCAGAGTGTTTTGATATAGGCCCAATTATAATCTAACAGTTATTCCACGATCCAACACTTATAGAATGATTGTGGAAGATTTTTGTGGTCCTACATTTTGGGGGAAGAAATTTTGTTTCGTTGAAATATAAATTTATCTTTCGAGAGAAATAGTTTCCTTATAAATGTGTTCTGACAATACTTCTTCTATTTTCCAACTTTTCTTTGGAGTTTTTCTTTTGAGTGCAATTGTTAAGACTTGATGATAGATAATCCTCATCATCTAGATGAAAGTTCTTATTTACTTGAAAAAATTAGTTATCCCTGTAAACTGACTAATCAAAATAAAGTAGTGTGAGTTATAGTATTGCTTTTACACAATAATGTATAAAACATTTACCTTGCTTTATCTATGTTAGAGCTAAGGAAGCTTTGCATCTAATAAACTATACATACATATATATATATATATATATACATATATATATATATATATATATATATATATATATATTATATATATATATATATATATTTATTTATCTGGGTGTGTATGTATGTATAAAGAATAGATAAATACATACATCAATGGATTAGCTGGCATATCAATTGAATACAAAGTTCTGAATATATCATTTATTATGGTAATTAGTTTAAAGATAAGTAAATTAGAAGTGTCTTACATACAAAATTTGGTGCCATTGATAATTAATTTATAAATTACTGTGTGACAAAAAGTGAGAGCAAGAGAACAAATCTAATTTGCGTTTGCTTTTAGGGAATAAGGTCTAATAAAGTTCTACATATGTGAACAATTCACTGAATTTCAGAGTCGTCAAAGCTGGAATAATTCTACTTTCCAGAACTAGACATTTATTGGGTAAAAGGATTCAGGAATCAAAGTTCCGTAGGGGACATTTGTCAAGGGAAGAGTAACGGGAGGGAAGGGAGAACGAGGGAAAGGGAAGGATGATGAAAAAAGAATAATTTCAAACTAGGCTCTCCAAACTCACGTGGAATTTCGAACGCTGGTGAAAGAGAAATTAATTCCGGACGGATTATCGGCTCAGCGATTTTATTGGAATTAAAACGCATCATGGCGACAGGAACATCATTAAATCTATTATAGAACTTTGTAAAAAAAAAAAAAAATACTTCAATTTCTTGTGTTCCATTCACAATCGATAGCAGTATTTTCACTTTGAAGATGAAGCTATTTTCAGGACAAATCGAAGTTAATTTTCGATAGATTAAGTTTCGATCAACTACCTAAAATGTATTTCCATCTCGCTTGCAAGAATTTAAAAAGCTCAATGGCAAACATTTAAAAAAAAAAATTTTTATTTTGCAAGTTCAAAGGGAAGGCAGCAACATTTTTCAAAAGCACAGAAATCATTTCAAATTGAAATATTACGTTGGGAGTTGCAAGTCAATTTCTGTTCTAACGACGGAGAGTAATTCCCTAAATGTATGCCATACAAAGTTACGGGATACGAAGAGAGAGAGAGAGAGAGAGAGAGAGAGAGAGAGAGAGAGAGAGAGAGAGAGAGAGAGAGAGAGGGAGGGGAGGGATTTTCAACATTTACTTAGATAGAAATGAAACATTGCATCAGTTACTTTAGCTGGAAAGGAGTTTTACTTGAAGTATAATTTGTTGGGAAAGCATAACGGAAGGGGAAAATTTTGATTACTTACCATCTGTGGGATAAAATTGACTAAAGTGACGATGTTTAACATTAACGTTAATGGATTAAACTATACCTTAACAACTTGTTCAGTAAATCATGAGAGCCATTGCAAAATATGATAAAATATTTGAATTGAGAAAGCAGAAATGTACGACCAAAAATAGGATATGAGTAAAGCTATGATAATGTTCAATGAAAATGCAGCCACAAAACATAAAAGTTATAGACAAACCTCTAGGACTGACAGTTTTTCCCCAGAACATGATAATGAAATTATAAAGAAGGAAAAGCATGGGATGGAGAGCTTTTGGTAAACGAAATGTGATTGTGAATAGTAAGATGTTACTTTATCTACAAAGAAATTTATTTAATAAGATGGCCCTACCATTATTAACTTATGCATCGGAAACCTGGAGCATTACTAAAGCCTTAGAACATAAGCTTAATGGAAAGAATAATGATGGGAATAACAATAAGAGATAGAAAAATGCAACATGGATACGAGAGGAAAGTAAAGTAGAGGATATTCTAACAAGATGTAAAAGAAAGAAATGGACATGGGCAGAACATGTAATGAGAATGGCAGATAAAATATGAACATTAACAACAAAAGAATGGGTCCCTAGAGACTGAAAAAGAAGTAGGGGAAGGAAGAGAGAACCACAGATTGACGAACTAAGAAAATTTGCTGGTATAGACTGGCATAGAAAAACCAGGCCTTTATCTTGCAGTGGAATAGCAAAGACTGATAATATATATATATATATATATATATATATATATATATATATATATATATATATATATATATATATATATATATATATATATATATATGTGTGTGTGTGTGTGTGTGTGTGTGTATGGAGAGAGAGAGAGAGAGAGAGAGAGAGAGAGAGAGAGAGAGAGAGAGAGAGAGAGAGAGAGAGAGAGTTTACTGAAACGGTAATTTGCTGAAAAAAAGCAGGATAGAAGCAAGTGAAAAATTGAGAGTAATTAATTAACTGAACCATTGGTGGTGGAAAAAATAATTTGTATTAAGGATGATGTATGGAGAGAGAGAGAGAGAGAGAGAGAGAGAGAGAGAGAGAGAGAGAGAGAGAGAGATTAGTGGTTGTTCCAATATTAGCACTCATAACAGCCTAAAGTAACAATTAAATTTTGCAAAGCGACAAGGAAACACGGTTTTCCGCTTTTCTTACTTTTTGATAACATTGTATAAAAGGCTAAGTCTTAAATTTATGGTTACACGAGTATTTGTATCTTGCATTATTACACTGCAATATTACTCTGAAGAGCAATAACGTTTGGGGAGGTTTCATCTGTACATGAAATTCTCAGTTTTATGAGCGTGCGTAAAATGTCTTGCATTTTCATCCATCGCATCTTGTTGTGGTAATCAAAAGTCATCGTGTACAATGATATGATATTTATATGTATTATATTTTTACGGATATTTTCCTTCATTATCGATAAATGTACGAAAATGCATGCATATCATCCCCCATTTCTTGTATTTTCAGTAAATTACCTGTATATTAATTTTAGAAAAAGTTATTCTCAGCGCCGTAGAACTTAATGACCTATTAAGTTTTGAAATTTCAATGTTACTAATTATCTAAAAGGGCAGTTTATTCAATAACAACACAGAATTCTCCGGATTAGTATCTATCAGCCTCATAAATCCGTAGGGCTCAAGACCCGTGGATTAGGCGACTCTTCTTAGTATATATTGATATAATAAGGACAATAGAAATATTACGAACTGTCAATAAATAATTGGTCTTTTCAATATATTCTACAATACCAATATAAGCATCAAGATATCAAAGTGATCCTATGTGATATGTGTTCTTTAGTTAGTAGGTAGGCTAAGGCACCAGGCACCTTTTGAGATACTATCGCTAGAGAGTTATGGGGTCCTCTGACTGGCCAGACAGAACTACATTGGATCCTTCTCTCAGGTTACAGTTCACTTTCCCTTTGCTGCACATACACCGAATAGTCTGGCCTATTATTTATATATTCTCCTCTGTCCTCACACACCTGACAACACTGAGATTACCAAATAATTCTTCTTCACACAAGGGGTTAACTACTGCATCGTAATTGTTCAGTGGCTACATTCCTCTTGGCAAGAGGAGAAGGGACTCTTTAAGCTATGGTAAGCAGCTCTTCCGGGAGAAGAACACTCCAAAATCAAACCATTGTTCTCTTATTTTGGGTAGTGCTATAGCCTCTGAGTCTATACCATGGTATTTCACTGTCTTGGGTTAGAGTTCTCTTGCTTGAGGGTACACTCGGGCACACTATTCTATCTTATTTCTCTTCCTCTTGTTTTGTTATAGTTTTTCATAGTTTATATAGGAAATATTTAATTTAATGTTACAGTTCTTAAAATATATTTTTCTTATTTCCTTTCCTCACTGGGCTATTTTCCCTGTAGGAGCCCCTGGGTTTATAGCATCCTGCTTTTCCAACTAGGGTTGTAGCTTAATAAGTAGTAATAATAATAATAATAATAATAATAATAATAATAACAATAATATCATAGTGTATAGGCTACATCACACCGCTCATTTACCTCGTTTGTGCTTTGGTATGTCTTAGTTTATGTCTATAATCATACACACATATATAATTAATATATATATATATATATATATATATATATATATATATAAATTTATATATATACACACATATATAAATTTATATATATATACTGTATTTATATGCATGTGCATATACTATTATTATTATTATTATTATTATTATTATTATTATTATTATTATTATTTGCTAAGCTACAGCCCTAGTTAGAAAAGCAGGATGTTACGAGCCCCAGAGCTCCAACAGGGGAAATAGACAAGTGTGTAAAGGAAATAAGGAAATAAATAAAATATAAAGGCTTTCAGAAATAATGAATAACAATATAAAATATCTTAAGATCAGTAACAGCGTTAAAATAGATCTGTCATATATAAACAATGAAGAGAGAATAGTGTTGTATCAACCGTGTGTCACACAATTGTACATAATTCCTTTTGTATATAATATGCTTGTATCTTCGCTCTTCCCTCGCACTCAAACGAACATGAAAATTCATGTCTGCTGTTTTGCTCTGAACATTGTCTGTCTCTCGAACATGTTATGTCCTGTTGCCTTGAGGTTTTGTATATAAAGAAGAGTGTTCCTTAATATATAACTCAGTTGATTGCATCCTGCCTTTGACTCACAACCCTTCTCTCGGCTCGTCACATTGGTGACCCCGGAGCGACTCGCTCATCCTGCCTTCACTCCCCCCCCCCCCCCTCCCCTCCACCTCTCACCGTTACTATGACGCCGTCAACGCATACCTTCTGCAGCAGTACTCGCCGTCGCCAGCCGCCCGTATAGCAACGCCTTTTCAGCTCTCTCAACAACCGTTGGGGGACCAAAGGGCTTCGCTCACCCTCGGGAAAATGACCAGTATCACTCGCCTGCAACCTGCCGCAGACAGCTCTCCTCGTGAGGTGAACCTACTTCGTGCTCTTATGGACAGCCACTTCATGACCTTCAAAACCTCCATCAACGCCTCCACTCGTGACGAAGAGGACACCTATTCAACTTCAACCGAAGCTGATGTGAATGCTGTAGGACATACACGCCTATGAATGCCGTAGGACATACACGCCTATGAACGCCGTAGGCCTATGAATGCCGTAGGACACGCCTATGAATGCCGTAGGACACACACGCCTATGAATGCCGTAGGACACACTCGCCTATGAGTGCCGTAGGACACGCCTATGAACGCCGTAGGACACACACGCCTATGAATGCCGTAGGACACACTCGCCTACCCCGTGACGAGCCGGAGCGGCAACAGCCACCCATCATCCACCACTCGCTCGCACCCAAACCAACGACTTCTACAGCCACTCACTGTCGCTAATCGGCGCAGTTTTTACTACTACCTCTCCAGATTCAGGGCACCTATTTAACATGTTTAGTATGTCATTTTTAGTCATTTTTAGAGGGGGAGCCATGTACCAACCGTGTGTCACACAATTGTACATAATTCCTTTTGTATATAATATGCTTGTATCTTCGCTCTTCCCTCGCACTCAAACGAACATGAAAATTCATGTCTGCTGTTTTGCTCTGAACATTGTCTGTCTCTCGAATATGTTATGTCCTGTTGCCTTGAGGTTTTGTATATAAAGAAGAGTGTTCCTTAATATATAACTCAGTCGTTTCCAATCTGCCTTTGAGTTCACAACCTTCTCCCTGCTCCGTCACAGTGTGCCTGAGTGTCCCCTCCGGCAAGAGAAATCTATTTTCTTTGAGTGGTTCCGCCTTAGGGCTCTGATCCCGAGGTCGATTAGAGAATCCAGACATTAATGTATTAAAATATAAGACTTATAACAGTATGAAATATACGTCTGAGTGTGAAAAAATTTATCATCAATCGAATGCCAAGTACAAACATACCAATTAGCTAGGATGGTGAAAAGGGCTTGATTTCAATTCTAAGTGCAAAAAACTTGAATTCGACAGGTTTAAGTACAGAAGAATTGTAATTGACTTTTGTCTTTCTTCGTGGCTAATTGCCTATGTAACGATCATACAGGTTTCCTGTACCAGGGTTCGATTCCAGGTCAGTCAGAAGCTATTGTCTTTGATTAGTTCCGCCTTGAGGCTCTGATCCGTAGGTCGATAGGAGAATCCAGACATTAATGTATCAAAATATATGGCTGACTTTTATATATATATATATATATGCCTATATACATATATAAATATATATGTATAAAATATTAAACAAATGAATGTTTCATTTTTGATATACATTAGATTTCCAGTTCTTTCTAAGAAATGTTACTTATATCATTATTTAAAAGACATGTAAATTGAAAATTATCTGCATAATGAAATTGCCCTTGATATACATATAATAATTTCCATGGACGATACAATAAAATAAAGCTGTCCAGAAAGAAAAAAAACCCAGTTTTCTATCTAACCCAAAGGGGGGGGGGGTTGGATCTATGGGCAAACAAATGAAGTTCTTTCGTTTGTTTATGAATGTCATCACGATTAAATTTTTCAACTGTAAATTTCCATAATTTTCGCACCGTAATTATTCTAGATTTAAAGTGAAAACAGCTTTTTGAGAAAAATATACATATAAAAATAAATATCAAAGTAACAAAGTAAAAAAGATGAGTAAACTTTCTTGCTAGAGAGTTGTCAGCGTTTTATGTTCTTCTTCATTCGTATTTCAATCATGAGGCCAACTTTATATTTTCATTTCAAGTTTTCGCAACCGAAGAAGAATTTTCAGAATGGCTCCTCGATATACAGCTCAACGACTTTTATTATTATCATTTCGGGGTTTGGAAACATGCCTCTAATTTACCGCCCAGCCTTTCCAATAGTTTATTTAACAATAAAGTATTATGAATCTACAACTGCCATAGACTACAAACAAAAGAGATTTTTAGTTGGCATAACAATTAATACTTTTAGCTTTATCAGTTACGTATATTCTGTAACAGGAATCGGTATATCTAGCTTAACAAAAAATGATCAAAAGTTCTTTTAAATATGAAAATGTAAATTTTTGGGAGTTGATTGCAGGTACTTAAAAAATATATAGGTCATAGAAAATATTTTAATTTCATAAATAAAATAAATTAGAACACAAATACTGCGAATTAATTTCTGTTGTCTTTCATACGGAATTTCTATACCATAACAACCGTCTCTAGTAAAGATGACATCTAGATTCCAGTATATTAGATTCATGCCAGTTTTGAAACCGTATACCCTTTTTAAGAATAATTTCAATTCAATACCTATAAGAGGAAACTTGAAGATCGACATCGTAACGTCAAAGGCACTTCTGTGGCAATCTGATTTTGCCATCAATATGCTGACGGTGATCTTTTGGATTCACTCACTCACGAATCTCAATGGAATGACCGTATCTCATTTTATTTTTGTGAGTGAGAGAAATGTGCCACATTTATTGAGCAATAACGATAGATTCTAAAAGCAACAGACAGCCAAATACTCTTAAAATACATTGATGGGAAAGTGATTGGGGGTGAATATAAAAAAAAAAAAACTTAAGAGAGAAATATCTCTTTTCGATAAGCAAAAACCTAAAAAATTTTTTTTTTCGTCAAAAAAAAAAAAAAAATATGCATAACAAACTTGATCAGATGACTAGCCAATATTATTCAGTGAATAAATATGTGAGGCTTATATAAGAGCATTATCAATCCCAAATCTATAAAGTATTAAAACGAGACCAAAATCTGATAAACACTTTATCTGTTTCAATGTTTATATATAAATATAAGGACGATTTCTTACAAACTAAAGATAAAATAAGGCACTAAAATCTAAAAATTTGATGAGATGGGTGCTTTACGTACATGAATTAATGTTTGCAACTTAATTAATTTGTTAGCGTTTGTATTCATCAATTATACACTAATACTGTATAATATACTCTAAATTTGAAGAGTGATACTATCAATAGTAATTAATGAGATTGAGATTGTTTACCTTTAAAATTTACTATAAAATAACAGGAAACAAACAACAAAGAATGCAGATTAACAAATTAAAAAATCTCATATAACTGTAGAAATAATAAGGAAATGCTATTTGTATTAATATTTATCGAGATGCAACTTGATTCTTTAATTAAAGAAGGGACTTCAAGAGAGAAAACTAATGTTAACAGCCAAAAGATAACTGCATGCAACTTGTTCAGCTCAAGACGTATACATGAAACAATGAAAGACGCGTTTAGTTCTAAAATTATTTAAGCTTGTCTGCCAAGGATTCTTTTGTTGTTATCTATTTTTTATCATTACTTTTACACCAGTGTTCAGTGAAGGAAAAAACTACGAACCAAGGAGTGGTGATATGTTAATCGGTAACTGGTAGTTTCCCATCAAAATACAAATGCATTAATGACTGGTACCTCAAAGAACCAAGAAGAACAAAGGGTGCATGCGTTTCAAAACAAAGAAAGAAAAAATATTGACGTACAGAGATAGGTAGATAGCTATAGACTCTTCTTTTGTAAGCAAGAGTCCGTGGTACCATATGATAGAAGTATATATGAACAGAGGGTCTACAAGGAATAAAAGGCCAAGGTAAAGGCAATGAAGGAATATATATATATATATATATATATATATATATATATATATATATATATATAGATATAGATATATAAATATATATATATATATATATATATATATATATTATATATATATTATACATATATATATATATATATAGAGAGAGAGAGAGAGAGAGAGAGAGAGAGAGAGAGAGAGAGAGAGAGAGAGAGAGAGAGAGAGAGAGAGAGAGAGAGAGAGAGAGAGAGAGAGAGAGAGAGAGAGAGAGAGATGTAAATGGCAGTTATAGTGTGAGAGGAAACCTGTAAAGGGTCAAGTGTGTGAATTTTTTGAACAAAGATGATTGGAAGATACAAGTAAGGCAAATATAATGAAAACAAATATAAATGGTTAGGGCAATTTTGAAGATGCACGTTAAAGCAAATGTTTAGCTGCCTCAGGGTGTGGAAATTACAACTGATGAGTTGAAAATTGAAAACACATCAAGAATTAACACGATTACTGGTAAGATGCTGTTGTACAGTGGTGATAGTGCGATTGAGTGATTGAAAGAATCAGTAATGTAATAATATATCGATATGGATAAGGAGTTAGAGTTGTGGACGTGAAAGTATGGGTCTGGAAGTTTTGTTATGGAGTTAGAGTATTGGACGTGAAAGTATGGGTCTGGAAGATTTGTTATGGAGTTAGAGTATTGGACGTGAAAGTATGGGTCTGGAAGTTTTGTTATGGTCTCAAACACCGTTGGGTCAAAGTGAAAAAACCTATAATTTGAACAAGGCAGGACTAAGTGCAGTACTTAGATTCTGTTGAGAGGCCACTGAAAGGGAAGGGTACTAATACCAAGACATTTACCTTAATGAGGTCTTGTCTAACCCTTTTTACCAGGTGCCCTTCTTTTTTATTTGCCAAATGTCTAAATTTTTATAAGTTTGCCTGCACTATCACCCTAGCATATAAAGGTGAAATTTATCCCATAATATTAGTCATTCAAAATATAAATGACGAAGCGGGTCTGTGTTCATAGAATTATGTGTTTAGTTTTTAGTATATATATATATATATATATATATATATATATATATATATATATATATATATATATATATATATATATACATATTTACACACACACACACACACACACATATATATATATATATATATATATATATATATATATATATATATATATATATATAAGCTATTCCTCTCCTCTCAGTCCTATTAATTACTTTCTGTTTTATATACTTCATAGCCCAGAGATATTAACCAAGTATTTCTAATGGTATTCTTACTTCACTTCCGCATTGCAACAGTATCCAGAAATCCTTATTTCGTTCCCAATGAAATGTCGTGTTATCTTATTATCAGCAGTTTCTGCTTTGCATGATACATAATTAAGTGACTTCACGTTACATGGATCTAAAGTATTAGGGATCTTTCCATCCATACAAGCAGCTGGTAATGTCTAATATCCCCAATAAAAATGGAAAATTTCAATTATCTTACTGCAAACAATTTAAGTAAAACTACAATGCTAGTGGCTTTATTGAAACCTACATATTCATTCAAAAATCTTTATCTACCCATGTAAATACAAACCATATACGGTTAACTGGAAATATACTCCCAGTAAATTGTGTACATAATCAAGAGTATAATTGCTCAATAGTTTTCCAATTGATATGATAAATTATCGATTATACTGCCATTTCTAAAATGAAGAATTTACAAGATCAGTAACACTCACTATTCCACATTAGTTTCGAGTGTGATTCTTCAGTACATGAATATAGGTATCTAGAATTGATATTTATTTTTATTCTTATATTTTTCTAAAATTTTCAGTACTATCATAAGACCAGATTTAGTTCTTGAAAGATTAGATTTACTTATGCAAACAAGCTAAATTGAAATCTCAATGTTAAATTCCATTACTACGAAAGGCTGTAATGATTTAAAATCTAATTAACATAAATAA
This sequence comes from Palaemon carinicauda, assembly GCF_036898095.1. NCBI lineage: Eukaryota > Metazoa > Arthropoda > Malacostraca > Decapoda > Palaemonidae > Palaemon > Palaemon carinicauda. Next base: position 139,503,295 of record NC_090731.1, read on the forward strand.
AACAGCAAATTTCTCTGTTCGTCACGATTTGCATCTCAGACTGTTGACTTTATTCACTGCCAAATATGTAAAACAGAGCCTCGAAGACCCAGGTTGTTATATAAGTTACAAAAAGCTCAACATTTGCATCTTGAAAAAGAAAATGTCACTAGAAACAAATGAATGGTCACTTTATCTATCATATTGGTCTCCTCCCGCCAATTATAAATTGAAATTTGGAAAAATACAAGTACACGAACAGCCTTAGCATGAAGGAATACTCTGTTATTATTATTATTATTATTATTATTATTATTATTATTATTATTATTATTATTATTATCATTATTATTATCATTATTATTATCATTATTATTATTATCATTATCATTAATAATATCACTAGCTAAGCTACAACACTAGTTGTAAAAGCAAGATGCTAAAGCCCGAGGGCTCCAACAGGAAAAAAACAGCACATGCAGAAAGGAAATAAGGAAATAAATTAACGATATGAGAAGTAATGAACAATCAAAATAAAATTTCTTAAAACCAATAACAACATCAATACATATATTTCATATAATAACTATAAAAAGACTTAAGTCAGCCTTTCAACAAAAAAACATTTGCTGCAAGTTTGAACTTTTGAAGTTCAACCGATACAAGCACCACCTGATTAGGGAGGTCATTCCACAACTTGTTCTTAGTTGGAATAAAACTTCTCGAATACTGTGTAGTACTGAGCCTCATGATGGAGAAAGCTTGACTATTAGAATTAACTGCATTCCTAGTATTAAGAACAGGATGGAACTGTCCAGGAAGATCTTAATGTAAAGGATGATCAGAATTATGAGAAATCTTATACAACATGCAAAACAAACTAATTGAACGACAGTGCCAGAGATTAAAATCTAGATTAGGAATAAGAAATTTAATGGACGGTAAGTTCCTGTCCAACAAATTAAGATGAGAATCAGCAGCTGTAGACCACACAAGAGAACAATACACAAAACAAGGTCGAATGAAAATTAAAACACTTCTTCAGAATAGATTGATCACTGAAAATCTTAAAAGACTTTCTCAATAAGCCATTTTTTGCGGAATTGAAGAAGACAGACCTAATGTGTTTCCCAAAAGTAAATTTACTGTCGAAAATCATATAGAGTTATAGAGACGTTATCGATGCTCAGATCCGGATGTTGTGGAGCCATTGTCCTTAGCCTACATACAATCATACTTTGAGTTTTCTTAGGATTCTACTCCATGCCCCATAAATTGCACCATGCACTAATTTTAGCTAGATCTCTATTAGGGGATTCAGCAACACCAGATCTACATCCAGATGGAATTGATGCAAAGAATGTAGCATCATCTGTATATGCAACAAGCTTGTTTTCTATGACAAACCACATGTCATGTGTATATAGTATGAAAAGTAATGGGCCAAGAACACTACCCTGAGGAACACCAAATATCACATTCCTATACTCACTATGGTGCCCATCAAAAAAACTCTTTGCAATCTACTACTTAAAAATTCAATAATGATGCTAAGAAACAACCCACCCACTCCCAAATCATTGAGTTTGAAAACAAGGTCCTCATGATTAACACGGTCAAAAGCAGTACTAAAATCAAGGGCAATCATACAAACATCTTGACCACAATCAACGGATTTCTGTGGGCATTGAAAATTGTAAGAAGGCATCACATGCTCCAAGGCCTTTAAAAAACCAAATTGTAAGCTAAGGAACAGATGATTATCTTTAGTAAACCGATTAAGACGTTTTTTCCAAAAGAAATTAAAAAACTTGAGATAATATAGGAGTTATGGAGACTGGATGGTAATCAGTTGGACTTGAGCTATCACAAACACATTTACAAAGTGGAGTAACATTACCAATTCTCCAACAAGTGCTAAAACCTCCTCTTCTTGCTAACTTACTCAAAATAACACATAACTTTGGAGCTAAGAAATCTGCAGTCTTTATAAAAAATAAAGGAAAAATACCATATGGGTTTACACCTCCAAAAGTATCAAGATCCATCAAGAGTGTTTTAATTTCATGAAATTGAAGAGCAGAACTAGTTAGTTTAGCCTCAAGAAAACAATAATGAGGAAGATAATGTTTCTTATTACTCTGCTTACTGTCAAACACATCAGCTAAAAGGGGTGCCTTTTCCTTTGGACAGAGAGTGACAGAGCCATCTGATTCAAGTAAAGGTGGAACTGTTGTATCTACACCAAATAGTGCTCTTTTAAGGGTAGTCCACCACTTATGTTCCTGGTTGTACCAGAAAGGGCTTCTTTTATGGATAAGTTGTACTCATTTTCAGTTGAAGCATAAACTCTGAACAAAAGCTCTGAGGTGAGTATAGTTATTCCAAGTCAAATCTGATCCGTTACCCTTCCAAAGATGATAGGCCTCCTACTTCTCCAAATAAGCACATCTACAATCATCATTAAACCATGGTGTGTCCTTCACTCGGTAACTTAGCACACGAGAAGGGATATGCCTATCAATTATGTTGACTAGATTCTTATTCAAAAAGACAAGATGATCAACACAACTATAATAATGTGACAAATTCAACCCCCAAAGATCACTCAAAATCCCATTTCAGTCTGCTTGAGATATTATATAAATCTTACATTAGTATGATACATCAGGGACAAGCTGCTAAGTTTCCACTACTAAAGAAATCAAGGCATGATCAGATGTCCCAACTGGAGAACTAACCTTACTTGTTATATCGCCAGGGAGTCGATGTATACGAGGTCCAAGCAGTTACCAGGCCTGCGAGATGCTTCACTTATGATTTGCTCACAGCCTGATTCAGAGTCAAAGTTTAAAGTTCTTAAGCCATGGCAATCAGAAAGAGAAACAGAATTACCCGCTCCCTATGGTGAGCATTGAAATCCCCAGCAAAGACAAAAGAGGCCATTTTGTCATCTTTTATATTAGCCATAATGATAAGAATTCAATAGAAGATAGAATCATCCAAGTCTGAATTCCGTTAGATCGAACACAAATAAAAAGGGTTAAGCCTGCCACAAACTTTTATTACCTGAATCTCATGAAATCCACATACATAGCAGGATTTATGAGAAGCAGGAAACTCAGTCTCAATATACACCGACATTCCCCTGGCCCTAGGAATGGCATACTATTTTAAAATCAACGGCTTCTTAAAACCAGTTATAAGGAGCTCAGATGAGTGCCTCATATTAGAAACCAAAGTCTCTGAGCATAGAAGAATATCATACTGTCTGGACACAACTGTAAGGTCTTGAATATTTACATCATGACCACGAATACTGCAATACAGTAGACGACATTGACGAAATGTAGGACGTACTGGTTTCGGATTTCACTTAATATCACCAGACAGCATAAGAATTAATGGTAATAAAAAACATACATCATACTTAAAAACTAAATCAATAAGAATGAAAACAAAAACCATATGTACAGAAATATAAATGAGGTGATTGATCAAACCCATAGACTATAAAAAAAGGTCGGAAAAACTGGTCAGCATGGAGGAGCCGATACACCATGCAAGGCTAAATACCCTCCAGGATAGTCATTCCAACTAAATGGAAGACAGTAAGGATGATTTTGAAAAGAAAAAAAAAACAGATACGAAAAAGAAAACCTCTTGATAAACCCTTCCATTAAGCCGGCCCAACACACCATCTCAAAAAAACACGAGGAAGAAAAACAAAATTAGATAGAACAGTGTGCCCGAGTGTGGCCTAAAGCAAGAGAACTCTAACCGAAGACAGTGGAAGACCATCGTACAGAGGTTATGGCGCTATTCATGACTAGAGAACAATGTTTTAATTTTGCTGTGTCCTTCCCCTAGAAGAGCTGCTTACCATAGCTAAAGAGTCTCTTCTACCCTCACCAAGAGGAAAGTAGCCACTGAACAATTACAGTACAGTAATTAGCCTCTTGAGCGAAGAAGAATTGTTTGGTAATCTAGGTGTTGCCAGGTGTATGAGGAATGACTAAAATGTGCAAAGAATAAGCCAGACTATTCGGTGAATGTGTAGGCAAAGAAAAATAAGCCGTAACCAGAGAGAGGGATCCAATATATTACTGTCTGGGCAATTAAAGGATACAATAATTCTCTAGCAGTAGTTGTGTTCCTACAAAATGCCACACATTTAAATGATAGGGTGGCCCAGCGGACCTGCATCAGCTAGTATACTACATAATTTTTTTTCGATATGAATATGACATACCAATGAACATCCTTCACAAATAAATTGGAAATTAATGTTTATGGGAAATAGAAGGACCTTAATGAAGTCTTTGAAATCCTCAAAATATTATTTCCAGTGAACTGGATTTTCTCTTAAGATCATGAGACTTTTGTCATGTTCCTTACGTGCAATAGAGTTGTATTGGCCATCTGATAAAATCATTTATACAACCAATTACACAGAACGGGAATATCATCGATGGTTAGGAAATTGTACGTATGGAATACAATTTAAAAAAGTTTCTGAAATAATTAATTCATAGGCGGTAATAATAACAGCATGGCAGTTATTGTATTGCCCAGCAATTTTTAATCAAATTTTCATTTCATTCTCACACGCTATTAATTTCAATAGACAGCATATTGATGGGCGCAATTCAACGTCCTTCAAATGCCATTATAAAAATCGCGCAATGCAATATTCATTTTGGAGCCGCTGGAATAGTCTAAAATTAAATTCTGATCCAACTACGCACCTGCAGCTCACAAAGTGACTCGAAAAAATAAAAATGCAACGGCTGTGCGAATATGATAAGGTTAGGTATATGAAGAAGGAAATGAAGCAACAGAATACAGAATGAGAGGTTTAAATACAGTGTTCCCTTCGTAGCACTTGAATTGAAATCGGTTATCCATACATGGCCAGCAACTAAGAGACACTGCTTTTAACAAAAGGGGATTTCGATATAATTCCCAATCAAGCGAAGACGAAAATGACACATTCAAAAGAGTGATCAACGAAACTGGAAGTATAATGCATTATTCTTACGAAGGTGATTGTGATACATTATTAATTGAACCGTGAACACAAAATACATTTGTAAAATTTAATAAAATATAAACACTGTGCGTATCATGGTCAAACTTTTATAATTACATATACTGTAGTACTTTGCTGTAGCTCGTTTTGTGAGGTATGCGTTTCCCTTACATATTACTTCGAGCTATGCTTTTTCTTTTACCTAGTTAATTGGAGAGCCCTCTCCATTTAAATATAAAGGCGCATGGTCTGTGCCCTAATTCTTTATACCAATTTCTACAAGTTTACTGGACTGAATATCTTTATTCTACCGGTAATTCCATTATCACTTTATTAATACATTGGCATTGGTATTGTAGCTATTCCGTTTTCTTCTCTCTCTCTCTCTCTCTCTCTCTCTCTCTCTCTCTCTCTCTCTCTCTCTCTCTCTCTCTCAATGGGTATCCACGTCCATAATTTTGTTAATCATGCACATGAATGTATTCTACTACTGATACTACTACTGCTACTACTACTACTACTACTACTATAATAATAATAATAATAATAATAATAATAATAATAATAATAATAAT
>NC_090731.1:139513880-139516380 GCF_036898095.1 Palaemon carinicauda
AATTTTTTAATATTTCATAATTTATGGGACAGTGGGCTAATTAACACTACGTTCCCTGAACAGCCACTGATTATATACTCACTAACGTGTTTCATGTTCTGTGTTTATTTTACAGACCTTCATTAAAATGTTTATTATGTTCCTTACGCCTTGCAGAGATAGGAGAGCTGCAATGTGGAATAGCGTTCTGTAAAACGATAAAGTTTATTCGTTTTATATAAAAATATAAATTTCGGAAAATTGCAGTCGGTTCTAGAAAACCCTATATATTAAAAAAAAAATAGATAAATATATAAATAAATCAATATGCTTCACAACAGACATTATCTATTAAATTTTTCTTCGTGCAATAAATAATATTGATCTTTTGAATGACTTCTATTCTAAGGAACAGTTGTAGGTGATCTATGACAGGCGGTGCATGGAGGAGTTTTATCACCACCAAAAACTTTTGTAAGTTGAAAATATTTCACATTACAGAAGTTTATATTGCTTATCTAAACAGGGAGGCGCATAATCTGAGAAAATCGCTCATTCACAGTCTTTATGATCTGGGAATTTCAAACTCAAAATTTATGCTAATGTATATGAGGTCACAAAGATGCTTTTTTTTCATGAGTATGTTCCTCTTCGGCACAAGAGGGCAGGTGTATACCCATTTCATTTTTGTGAGAATTATTACTATCATTACGACGAAATATGGTCACCATTTAATGGAAGCATAAGTCTTAGCTGTCATATCGCAGCCTCTAAGCGGCTAGCATGTCAAAACAGCAAATAAAATAAAATCAGAACATCTGTTGCCAAGGAAGTTTACTCACTATATTTCTTTGAATTGATTCTTTTTTTTTTTTAAGATTTAAACAATAGACATTCCTACCCCATTCTTAACAAATTAAAATTTCAAGTTTTACAGAGGCGAAATAAGAAATTATACTGCATGTACAAGGTTGATAAAGTTTCACAAATAAAAAAATTAACAGAACACCATGATTAATTATAGGCTAAATAAATATAATTAATCCATAAAGGTAATTATTTATTACCAACACAAGACCAAAGGGGTCTTTTGATAATGAGAATTTTACGCTCTAAACCTAATTGGATAAGGCTTTTTTTTAACCTTCCCACTAAGCCCTCTTTCATGTAAAAGACATGAGTATTAGGGAACTCTCTAATAAGGTATTTTACGACCTGGTGAGTTTTTAAGGCCTTTGTAAATATTCAGAAATAACATATATGAAAATTTACTAGATATTCGGGACGGTAGAAATTAGAAATAAGAAAAAAATGCATTGTATTATATTGCACAATTTTGATTTGTGAGAATGAATGATTAAAGCTTCATAAATAAATACAGAAATAAACAAATAATTAGTTATAGTAATAATATTAATGATAAAAACACTCAGGGATGACATCAAGCTGTTCAAGAAAGGTTGTAAAGAAATAGAAATGTTAATTCAGTCCAGAAGAATTGTACAAAAATACATTAAAAAAGTCTGGATATTAAAGTTCGTTCTGGTCAACAAAGAGACGCAAATCAACAAGGACTCAACAAAGACAACTGCCAGATGTAAAGGCCATCATTGACATAGATGAAGTAGGATATAAACGCCTGGAGATAATAAAGGGAGAAATAAGTACACACAAATTGGTGAAGGAAAGGAACGGGGAAATGCAGAAAAATAAAAGCCCTTGGGCTTATAACGTCCTGCTTTTCCTATTAAGATTGAACCTTAGCAAGTAATAATAATAATAATAATAATAATAATAATAATAATAATAATAATAATAATGCCTCGGGTAGAGTGTATACAAAAAAAAATATCAAATACCACGAACGAAGGACTCATATACAAAGAACATCGACTAGACTTAACTCTCGTCACTAAAACAAAGAACAAAGTAGGACTCTGATGCCGCAGTACCGCAGGAGTCGGGTGTATGGAGAGCAGATATAGCAAACAAAAAAGGACCAAGAATTGCGATTTGAATTGAGAAGACTGAGCGAGTGGGGGGGGGGGGGCATAGTCACCACTTGACTTAGGCCGATACTAAAACCACTAAATAAATTTAAAAAGATTGGTAGCCAAAGTAGCTAGGTAGCCTATATGAAACAGCGTAATAATAGGAACACCACATGAAGTGAGAAAAGGGATAGATTCCTAAGGAAACAAGCAAACCATTTCCCTTCTAATTTACGTAGACTATGATACAAAAAAAAATATAGTTAATAATAATACTGGAATATTAATGATGACACTAACAACGACAACAACTACAACACCACCACCAACAGCTAAAAAACTGCAACACCATAATAATAATAATAATAATAATAATAATAATAATAATAGTAGTAGTAGTAGTAGTAGTAGTAGTAGTAGTAGTAGTAGTAGTAGTAGTAGTAGTAGTAGTAGTAGACACTAACAACGACAACAACAACAACAACACCACCATAACCAACAAAAAACTACAGCAACAACAACAACAACAA
>NC_090731.1:139521380-139531380 GCF_036898095.1 Palaemon carinicauda
AGGTGAAATTTATTTTAATGTTGTTACGGTTCTTAAAATATTTCATTTTTCCATGTTTCCTTTCCTCACTGGGCTATTTTCCCTGTTGGAGCCCCTGGGCTTATAGCATCGTGCTTTTCCAACTAGGGCTGTGGCTTAGCAATTGATAATGATTATAATAAATAGAGAATTAGAAGAAAATATGCATTCAAATAATATAAACCCTGTATATACACTGTAAGAGTGAGTATGCTTGTCTCCACATAGGTTATCGAAAACCTATTAGATATTGAGGAAACGCCTGAATTTCCTATAATAGTCTATTATCTGCGCTAAAACCATAAAATGAATTAAATACGATTCACTGAGTAGCGATTCCATTAAAGATATCTCTTCATTCAGTTTTATGGAGGGTTAGAAGGATCGTTATTTAATTAAGAAAAAAGGCAATTTTGTAAATAAGTGATCATTTAGGCCTATTTCCCGCACCTTTCTTTTAGTTTTAAGATACTGTTTTAGAATAACGAATGACCTACTTTCAAAGACAGAGCAAAAATTTAATGTTTTCTATTCGAACCCTACAACTAAAATATTTCAGCATTATACAAAACTAGTATACGCAGTCAGTCAATAATGAAGCCTAAATATGTTGAGAGGTATGCACACAAAAGCATCCCACACTCACCATGGTATGACTACTCCCTCTCTCCCTAAATCTGAGGGACGGGGAGCGTGACCAACGCTTTCTTATTATATAGGGGAGATGGAGTGCGTATGCTCTATTTAACCTCATTCTAAGGTCTAAGTTTACAAAACAATGAGACCAGAACTAAATGATACTGATCAGTTGAACAACTAGTGATTTGCAGTTCTGTTTCTACGGTATAAAAAAAATGTCAATATGACGTTTTTACTTAATTTGCTATTTCATTTTGAGTATCATTCTCTAAACATTGTCCTTCTCATAATTACTTGTATTAGAATTTTTTTCCTTTATTTTATAACATTAATTTCTATATAGTTTTACAATACTGCAAAATGCTTTAAACATATCTTAGTTTATCCATTTTCTTTCGTTCCTGTTTTAATAAACTGTATTTAGTATTTATTTTTAAAAGCTTTAATGTGAAAATATTGTTTGCTTTTTAGTTCCCTTGATTTCTAATTTATAACTGACATTATTTGGTTTAATATTAATTAAATCTATAGTATTTGGAATTAGTTTAATCCTCATGAGGTATGAACCTAAAAATCTTGAGAATGATGCTCTCTCTCTCTCTCTCTCTCTCTCTCTCTCTCTGAGATTGAAAGTTTTCATCAATGTGTGCAATTATGTGATAAATTATTAAACAAAAGAAGCAAACGTCTTTATTGACAGATGGATGAGAATGATTCGACTTGAAGACCAATAACCTTAATAGGAAAACTCCAACTCCCGGTACGATTAGGAACTTATCTTCTGGATGTTTCTCATCATCATTAGTCTCAGTGCTTTTGGAGGTCATTATATTCACTGATTACATATCTTTTTCTGTCTTCTTTTAAATTAGTTCCTTATGTGAAATGAATAATGTATTATTCATTTCAAATAAGGAACTACTAACTGACAATTGGGTGACTCATTCTCTCTCTCTCTCTCTCTCTCTCTCTCTCTCTCTCTCTCTCTCTCTCTCTCTCTCATCAAATCCTCGTTACCAATTTTATCCTTGAACTGACTGTAGTCGGAAAAATAAAATACGGCACTAATATCATCAATATATGATAACTGCTTATTTCAGATTATAATTGCAAAAGTAATTCAAAGTTGTCTCTCAGCTATAGTAAACATTCATCCATACAATTTGAGAATTATATTTTTAAGATGAAATATAGAGATTTCCTCCAAACAAAATGTGATGGGAATAAAACCCAATATTTACGACTTTTCTTACATCAAAAGGTTCATATCGGTATGTGAACATTGAATAAATCATTGCACAATGTAAGCATCACATAAACAAAGTTGTATAACGGACGGGTATTTCAAAAGCAAAAAGAAGTATATAATAAACTAATATTTCATCAGAATAGAACATTTCCATTAGTAATTCAAGAACAACTTACTACAGATGATATTTCACCTACAGTGGAAGCAATAAAATTTAATTTAAAATATAATAACCTTATTTCTTTCAAGCACTTCGTCGCTTCCAACTGGGACAAGGATATTTTTAAATCTTTCTTCGAAAAATAATTTTTTATAGGTTTATCATCTGGAATAAATGTTGAAAGCTTGTGTATTGAAAGAGTTAAATTCTTATAATACTGCAGTTACGCTTACGATTTCATTTTCTTTAAAAGATAAGTTCAATGTCTCATTTTCTATAAATATGAGTCTTGAAGAAATGTCGTAGGCCTTCATGTATTTATTGCTTACTACAGTCTTAAATCACTAATTTCAAATTACATTACAGATATATCGGGTACGGGTTTTCCATATTACCGTTCAAAGATACGATTAAGCATATATTCTTATAGACACAACGACGTTGTGCCAATAATAAAAGGCTATAAGCTAAGTCGTAATCGTGAACTGTATTATCGAACAATGTGACAGACTTTCCTCTTTGCAACTTTCAATACAAGTGACAGTTATTTAGCGAAAAAAGTTTCCTATCTAATTTCCCCTTGGCATGTCCGTGCATCGTTAAGAAACACTACAATGTTCGAAGAGTATGGATACGACCCATTAGGTCAATTCAGGCTGTGAGGGAGGAGGCGCTCAGCCACTCACCCCTCGAAGGACACGGTTATCATCGTTGGGAATATGGAATTGGGGGATTGCACGATGGGAAGGAAAAAATTCTAAACTAATATCAATACCTAACAATATTTCTGAACAAATTATGGGTGACGGAATAAGACAAAATAGGATTTATTAATTATGCGTGCATATATACATACATAAACACACATACACATACAAATATATGTATCATCATCATTTCCTACCACGCCTATTTACATAAAGGGCCTTGTTTAGAGCTTTAAAATCAATACTTCTCCATTCATCATCTCTTACTTCACGCTTCATGGTCCTCAGCCATGTAGGCCTGGGGCTTCCAACTCTTCTAGTGCCTTGTGGAGCCCAGTTGAAAATTTAGTGAACTATTCGATCTTAGGGAGTGCAAAAAGCATGCCCAAACCATCTCCATCTACCCCTCATCATGATCTCATCCACTTATGGCACTCTAGTAATCTCTCTTTTAGTTTCATTTCTATTCCTGTCTTGCCATTTAACTCCTAAAATTCTTCTGACGGCATATTCTCAAATCTACAAAATCTGTTGGATATTGTTTCATTACCATACCACGACTCATGTCCATACAGTAACACCGATCTTACTAAACTGATATATAGACGGATTTTTTTTTTTTTTTATGTAATTTGAGGCGATTTGATTTCCAAATTTTACTCAAGGTAGCCACTGTCTGGTTTGCTTTTTTTCAATATCACATAAAACTCAATTTCTTAAGATCCTGCATTACAAATCATAGTTCCTAAATATTTGAATGATTTCACCTCACTAATTCTTTCTACTTTCAATGATATTTCATCTACCATTGCATATTCCATTCTCATTATCACTGCTTTTCTTCTATTTATCTCGAACCCAACATCATATGATATTTCATGTATGGTAAGCAAGCTTTTCAAGTCCTATGATGTTCTGCTAATAAGGACAGCATCGTCAGCATACTCTTCATCAGCTAATTTCTTGTTACCAATCCAGTCAAATCCTTCTCCAAGATCCCGAACTGTTCTATGCATTACAAAATGCATGAGGAGGATAAACAACATAGCTGACAACACATTCCCTTGGAGTACTTCACTAACTCAACTAACATTAACTTTGCCCTTGCTATGCTCATGAACAGACCTAATCAAATTTACATATTTAAGAGGAATTCCATAATAATGCACGACTCTCCACAAAATTAGCCAGTGCACACTATCAAAGGCTTTTTTATAGTCGACTAATGTCAAAAGTTGATTTCTATATTCTACATATTGCAGTACCCTTTTTCTTATAATGAAATTTTGGTCAGTACAACTTCTACCTTTTCTAAATCCTGCTTGTTCATCCCTCAGCTTTTCATCAATCTTTCTCTCTAGTCTCTTTAGAATCAGCATACTATTTATTTTAACGACAGCTGACATAAGAGTGATACCTCTGTACTTATTGCAATCAGCCAGATCTTTTTTTGCCATTTTTACCAACACTCCTAGCTCTCATTCATCAGGTTTTACCTCCTCACCCCACATTCTACAAAATATTCTTGTAAGTATTCTGGGAGTCACTTCATTTTCGAACAAAATCATCTCGTATCCAGGGGCTTTCCATCTCTTTCGTTTTTAATGATAGCTTCGACTTCAAAGACACCGAATTCATTCATGAGCATATCAAGGTCTTAATCAGCTTCAGGTATATCAAACATATTTTTCCCTTCATATCTCCTATTCATGACCATCAAACGTTGCCTTTCTCCATCTTCTGTTTCATCTCTTCTTATTTTTTTTTTCATACCGTGTTAAGCGGTTATACCATGCTAGGTGATTCTACCATACTAAGCGGTTTATACCGAGGTGGACGGTAATACTGTGCTAGGCAGCATATCTTAGCAATCCATGTTTTCCAACGGTTATATAGGTGGATGAGCAACTTGGTGGAGTAGTGAGAACTTTGGGTGTGAAGGAAATGCGGCCCCCCCCCACCCCAAATCTCCATGAAGTCATTGGGAGCAGTGAAATTGATTGGCTACAAGGCGATTACAAGATGTATTTTTGGCTTTTACTCCAGATGCCTGATGGATGATCTTACTGGAATTAGTGTGGTTTGGCAGGGGTCCATTACCTTAGTTAGATAGGCTCTGCGCATCACATGGAACTGGCAATCCTTTGATGAATTTAGCCAATAAATCCTCCATGGTAGTCAGTCCAGGGAAAGCAAAAATAACAGCAAGTGAAGAATGAATTTATGGAATATAATTTGGATACCTTGCCCCTAACTGAAGCACGTTGTAAGGGGATTGGTAAAGAAATCTTAAGACTAAGGCAATATATATATATCTACCCAAAAGGAACAGATGGAGTTGGAAGCAAAGGGGTAGGAATGATGATGACACCAAGAGCAGAAAAGGCATTAACAGAATGGAGAGCTGTAGATAGTGAATTGTTACTTGCAAAGTTTAAATCAAAGCAGTGCAATATGAGTATTATAGTTTGCTATGCCCCACCAAATGATTCCCTTGAAGAAAGGAAAGATAAATATTATGAAGAACTCCAGAGTGTAATACATGAAATCTCGGAGAGATATGAAAATTGTGATTGGTGATTTCAATGTTAAAGTTGGAAGGAATAATCTAGGTATAGAGAATGTAATGGGTGTTGAGAGTCTAGACGAAGTTGCAAATGAAAATGGGGCACAATTATAAGTTTTTGTCCAACAAATGATCTTGTTATTGGAGGTACTCTTTTCCATCAAAAGGACATCGACAAATATACATGGACTTCACCATGTGGCAATGACAAAAATCAAATAGATCACATACCTATTGATAAAGAACGAAATTTGTTGGTAGTGATCACCAGCTCCTCATTGCCACACTGAAATTAAAACTGAAAGTACCCAACAGAAATGTAGATAGAATACCTAGGTTTTATACAAATAAGCTTGTAGAAGATGAGAACAGAGAAACCTTTGCAATTGAATGTAGGAATCGATTTGCAGCTTAAGAGACGAAGAGCAGACAATTAATGAAGAATGGAGTGATATTAAGAACATATATGTCAGTGGATAGTGAAGTTTTGGGAAATGCAGTTACAATGAGAAAACCATGGATATCAAATGATATTTGGGATACTATAAAAAGGAGACAAAGACAGATATTGATTGTTGAAGGTTTTCGAGGAAGTAATGACAATTACAAGGTAGAGCATGCTAAGTATTCCAGTATTGATAGTGAAGTCAAAAGAAAAGTCATGAATGACTAGAGAGAATATTGAGACAAGAAAGCAGATGAGACTGACAAAGCTATGAATTCAGGGATGGCTATGGAGTAAGAATTGCTCATAGAATTATTATTGAAATTTCTAATGTGGCAAAGAAGAAGCATATATTCATTCACAAGATATATATATATATACATATATATATGTATATATATATATACATATATATATATATATATATATATATACATATATATATATACACGTGCACGTGTTTAGGGGTATGGCTAACGGTATGTCTGATCATTTTTTGGTGGAAGGAAAATTGGTTGTAGCAAAAGAGTGGGGGAATAGAGTAGGTGGATGTAAAAGGGAGCTAGTGAGGGTTGAAGAGCTAATAAAACCTGGGGTAAAAAGTAAATATCAGGAAAGGTTGAAAATGGCATATGACGAGGTGAGAGTAAGAGAAACTGGTAATTTAGAGGAGGAGTGGAAGTTAGCAAAAGAAAATTTTGTTGGGATTGCAAGTGATGTATGTGGCAAGAAGGTTGTTGGAGGCAGCATGAGGAAGGGCAGTGAATGGTGGAATGAAGGAGCGAAGGTAAAAGTGGAAGAGAAAAAGAGGGCTTTTGAAGAATGGCTGCAGAGTAATAGTATAGAGAAGTATGAAAAATATAGAGAGAAAAAGGTGGAAGTAAAGCGCAAGGTACGTGAGGCAAAGAGGGCAGCTGACCTGAGGTGGGGTCAGGGACTGGGTCAGTCATATGAAGAGCATAAGAAGAAGTTTTGGAAAGAAGTGAAGAGAGTAAGAAAGGCCGGCACAAGAATTGAAGAGACAGTGAAAGATGGAAATGGAAGGTTGTTAAAAGGAGAGGAGGCAAGGAAAAGGTGGGCGGAATATTTTGAAAGTTTGCTGAATGTTGAGGATGATAGGGAGGCAGATATAATTGCTGTTCCAGGTGTTGAGGTGCCAGTGATGGGAGATGAGAATGAGAGAGAGATTACAATAGAGGAAGTGAGGAGAGCACTAGATGAAACGAGAGTAGGAAAAGCATCTGGTATGGATGGTGTGAAAGCTGAGATGTTGAAGGAAGGGGGTGTGACTGTAATTGAATGGTTGGTGAGATTGTTTAATGTGTGTTTTGTGTTGTCAATGGTACCAGTAGATTGGGTCTGTGCATGTATTGTACCACTATATAAGGGTAAGGGAGATGTGCATGAGTGTTGTAATTCAAGAGGTATTAGTTTGTTGAGTGTAGTTGGAAAAGTGTATGGTAGAGTACTGATTAATAGGATTAAGGATAAAACAGAGAATGCAATCTGGGAAGTACAGGGGGGTTTTAGAAGAGGTAGGGGTTGTATGAATCAGATTTTTACAGTTAGGCAGATATGCGAGAAATATTTAGCAAAAGGTAAGGAGGTGTATGTTGCGTTTATGGATCTGGAGAAAGCATATGATAGAGTTGATAGGGAAGCAATGTGGAATGTGATGAGGTTATATGGAGTTGGTGGAAGGTTGTTGCAAGCAGTGAAAAGTTTCTGCAAAGGTAGTAAAGCATGTGTTAGAATAGGAAATGAAGTGAGCGATTGGTTTCCGGTGAGAGTGGGGCTGAGACAGGGATGTGTGATGTCGCCGTGGTTGTTTAACTTGTATGTTGATGGAGTGGTGAGAGAGGTGAATGCTCGAGTGCTTGGACGAGGATTAAAACTGGTAGACGAGAATGATCATGAATGGGAGGTAAATCAGTTGTTGTTTGCGGATGATACTGTACTAGTAGCAGACACAGAAGAGAAGCTTGACCGACTAGTGACAGAATTTGGAAGGGTGTGTGAGAGAAGGAAGTTGAGAGTTAATGTGGGTAAGAGTAAGGTTATGAGATGTACGAGAAGGGAAGGTGGTGCAAGGTTGAATGTCATGTTGAATGGAGAGTTACTTGAGGAGGTGGATCAGTTTAAGTACTTGGGGTCTGTTGTTGCAGCAAATGGTGGAGTGGAAGCAGATGTACGTCAGAGAGTGAATGAAGGTTGCAAAGTGTTGGGGGCAGTTAAGGGAGTAGTAAAAAATAGAGGGTTGGGCATGAATGTAAAGAGAGTTCTATATGAGAAAGTGATTGTACCAACTGTGATGTATGGATCGGAGTTGTGGGGAATGAAAGTGATGGAGAGACAGAAATTGAATGTGTTTGAGATGAAGTGTCTGAGGAGTATGGCTGGTGTATCTCGAGTAGATAGGGTCAGGAACGAGGTGGTGAGGGTGAGAACGGGTGTAAGAAATGAGTTAGCGGCTAGAGTGGATATGAATGTGTTGAGGTGGTTTGGCCATGTTGAGAGAATGGAGAATGGCTGTCTGCTAAAGAAGGTGATGAATGCAAGAGTTGATGGGAGAAGTACAAGAGGAAGGCCAAGGTTTGGGTGGATGGATGGTGTGAAGAAAGCTCTGGGTGATAGGAGGATAGATGTGAGAGAGGCAAGAGAGCGTGCTAGAAATAGGAATGAATGGCGAGCGATTGTGACGCAGTTCCGGTAGGCCCTGCTGCTTCCTCCGGTGCCTTAGATGACCGCGGAGGTAGCAGCAGTAGGGGACTCAGCAGTATGAAGCTTCATCTGTGGTGGAAATGTGGGAGGTTGGGCTGTGGCACCCTAGCAGTACCAGCTGAACTCGGCTGAGTCCCTGGTTAGGCTGGAGGAACATAGAGAGTAGAGGTCCCCTTTTTTGTTTTGTTCTTGTTGATGTCGGCTACCCCCCAAAATTGGGGGAAGTGCCTTTGGTATATGGATGGATATATATATATATATATATATACATATATATATATATATATATATATATATATATATATATATATATATATATATATATATATATATATGTACCGTATTGTAATTGTTACAATGTATTGAGTCGTCTTATATCTTATAATTATTCAAAGACCTTTTCCTAAATTTTGTGTTTTCTTTGGGCTTTGTTTGTTTTTCATATTCAGCGTCAGGTTATGTTCTCATGATACTACCTTATGTTCCTGCTTTTTATCTGCATTAGCCATGAAGCAAAAACAAGCCTAGTTAGAAAGTTATATAGAATCGAGATAATACAATTCGGTCCTGCTATCAACGTCTTACAGGAGCATGTACAATTTTTTAGTTTTTCAACTTTCTCGATAAGTTGAAGCGACTGTATCTATGTATCATTCTTTTCACTATAAGTTTTTGTTTTCTATGTAGAATATTCCTTAGTAAAATCGTGGCATTTTTGTGTGATATCATTTAATGCATATAATGCAATTATTATAATTTCTTTTACTAAGGAGGATGTGCAATATTAATAATAATTTCAATGATAGTAATTTTCTACTTTTGTGAATTAAGTGCTGCATTCTAATCTTTTTCATAACATTTTACTTCGCATCACATATTCTACTGGGTAGCGTTTAAATCTTATCTTAGTCGTACCTATTCATACCGCAATAACGCAAAAACATGTACTGTATCAGTTAACCTTATTAAATATCTGGAGCTTATGGGTACATTGTGTAATTAATATTGTAAGAGATTCAATACCAATCAATAACATAAATACTTCATTGCTTAGCAAATATCATTATCTCATGATCTATATACACTTCAGTCAAGTTGTCATACGCTACTAGAGAGTTCAACACAATTACTGGCGGTACATTTATACTTTTATCAATTAATAAGGACAGAAAAACAAGCAATTTACATGAAGTTCCTTATAACTTTTATGATGGCCTTTAGGATAAGAACTCAAAATCCCATTTTAATTGTTATCCTAATGTTGTTGACATGACAGAATGCGATCATCCATCAGAATCTACCTTTCATTGACATATGAGCTACACATTATCCTGTTTTTCCATTCTTTTTTTTTTTAATTAAAGTCGAGAACGCTGCAAATAGGTTTATTGTTATTGTAACTATGGAGTTCCCCTATTGTTGTAGCGCATGTGTCTCTTTTATGCATATCACTGCAAAACATTGAAGTTATTATCAATACAGTATTATCATTTAT
>NC_090731.1:139536380-139546380 GCF_036898095.1 Palaemon carinicauda
CGTATAAAGACTTGAAACTATACTATTTTCTAGCATACTATTTTCTAGTATTTCTGCTTAGTGTGTGGCTGCAATAATATTTCAATTTACTATAAAATATACCAACCATTAATGTGGAGTATCATGAGGGAGAGGGGTATACCACAAAAATTAATCAGAATGACTCAAGCCTGCTACAGAAATGCAAAATGCTCATATGGAAAAAAGCTATCATCGCCAATAGATATAAAGACCGGGCTGAAGCAGGGATGCATATTGTCACCCATGTTGTTCAATATCATGTTGGAAAAAGTAGCAAGAACGATCACAGGCAGACCAGAGGGGATAAAATATAGGAAAATGGCCGTTAACTGCCTAGGGTATGCAGATGATAGATATAGTGACGGAAGATCTGAGGGATACGGAAAGATTAACCAATATCTTCAGAGGAACAGCAGAAAAAATACGGCTAGAAATAAAACAAGAACAAACAAAAGTCATGGACATAGCTGGAAGACAAGAGATGGATGTAAACGTCAATATTGATGGAATGGAATTTGAAGTGGTAAAGGGCTATTTGGTGATGAAAATAGCTAAAAATCGAAATGTGAAAGCGGAAATAAATGAAAGAATTGGATCTGCGAACAAGTCCCTCTATAGTCTGTCAACACTTCTCAAAAGAAGATCAATATCAGAAAAGACAATTTGAGGGTGTATAATACAACAACAAGGCCCAGTCTGGTCTATGGATGCGAAGTATAGTCATTGACAAAAGAGCAAGGAAAAAGACTGGAAGTTTTTGAGAATAAAGTATTAAGGACCATAGTAGGACCAGTATACGACCAAGAAAGACAAGAATGGAGGAGGAGACATAAATGGGAGTTAAGAGAGCGGACAAAACAACCACATATAAGTCGATTTGTTGAGGGAAGAAGAATGCAATGGTCAGGGCATGTTGCAAAAATGGAGGAGCAAAGAATGCCAAGAAGGGTCTTCTTGGCACATGTAGATGAACGTAGAGCTCCTAGACGAACAAGAAAAGAGTGGAGGAGGTGTTTAGAGGAGGATTTACAGCAAGAGGGTTTGAACCCTAAAGATTAGATAACTGTGGCACAGGACAGAAGAGATTGGAATAATCTATCAAGAGCGGTCATGGGTCAACATGTGGCCCCAAGACCAGTGGAGTAAGAGTAAGAGTAAGTATAAAATATACAGTACATTAAAGCCTAATCCTTGAATTTATAAAAATCAAATGGGTTCTGACGTATAAGTGTTAAAGTATTTCCGCTATTCACATATATGCATATCAATCTTTGTGAATTCTATTAATCTAATTTACATCTATAATGGGTACTACAGAGGAAACTTTTTATTTTACTTTATATCCAACGCACAAATGACACAATACAGCTCTGTTAGAAAAGACAGCTATAACTAGTCTGTTTGGTTTACTATAGCAGCCTTGCACTAGCCATGTTTCTACTGATTGGTTGAAAGTCAATTTGTCCGAATCCAATGTTTTATGTTCATTCAATTATTATTATTATTATTATTATTATTATTATTATTATTATTATTATTATCATTATTATTATTATAAGCTGAGCTACAACCCTATTTGAAAAAGCAAGATGCTATAAGCCCAAGGGCTCCTACAAGGAAAAATAGCTGTGAGGAAAGAAAACATGGAAATAAATGAAGTGCAAGAGAAGTAATTAACAATTAAAATAAAACATTTTAATATTTAAAGAACAGTAACAACATTAAAATAGATATTTCATATATAAACAAGAACAATAAAATATAATAGTGTGCCCAAGTGTACTTTCAAGCAAGAGAGCTCTACCCCAAGACAATGGAAGACCATGATACAGAGGCTATGGCAACTAACCAAGACTACAAAACAATGGATTGATTTTGGAGTGTCCCTCTCATATAGAAGAGCTGCTTACCATAGCTAAACAGTCTCTTCCAGCCTTACCAAGAGGAAAGTATTACAAAAATATTGATAAAACTGAGAAGTTCTGTAGAATTAACAATACATCAATATCAACTGAAGTAAATATAAATATTAAAAATTAAATCTTAAGAGGAGAAAATTAATTTGTTACAATGCACGTAGGACCTTTCGTTGGCGAGGGAAAGATTGTTCCTTCTACAATATTCACTTTTCCCAACTTCTAAGCAGAGCTCATTTTTATACAATAATTTTCTGATCTTGAACATTTATCAATGGTCGGAATGCATTATCGGTGCATTTTAAATATTTCAGTAAAAGCAATGTTATGTTTTGCGCTGAAAACATTGCTAGAAAATAAACATTAAAGTTCACGTCTTAAAGACTGATTGCCGGTTGTCAAAAACCTAGTAGGGTGTTCTTTATTACTTATTTGTGATATTATTTTTTGACATTTAAATTTACTTCAGTAGGCGCTGCTATAATTCAACTGATACTGAGATTTTACCCCTCCTTTTCAACAATATACTCACAATTCTATAATCAATTGAACATAAAAGTACTGTATTTGAACAAATTTACTTTCAGCTAATCAGTAGTAACCAGAGAAGTGCGAAATTGGCAGCTAATGAAAAACACTATAAGGGTCTCACAGTTATCAAATGTTTAACATTGACAGGTTTTCTATTCTGAAATTTGACAAATCTAGAAGCCTGGGTCATACAGAATACCCGAATATTAAATCTTAACCTATTACATGGCAGTTACATTAGGATAGATTATCATCCATTATCCAAAGGACTTCTGTAAAACAGACGGCCATTAGCAAGTCTAGTATTTAATAACTTAATACAAAATATTTTTCTCTCCTTTTATCACTTACTATGAAAATATACGAATATAAAATTTAATATTTCTCCATTACTCTCTCTCTAAAAAAACAATAGCTTATCATTGATATAGTCTCTTCTAACGCAACTTGGAAAAGTTTTCCTAAGAAGAACTTCTGACGTTATAAGTTAGGAGAACTGATCAAAGCGTACCTCTGCCAGTCAGTCAATACCGCTCGCTATAAACGAAGTTGAGTATGGTTTTAATCTTTTGATGATGATGTAAACAACCTGATTTATGTGTGTATATATATATATATATATATATATATATATATATATATATATATATATATATATTATATATATATATATATATATATATATATATATATATGTGTATATATATATATATATATGTATATATGTATGTATATATATATATACATATATATATAAATATATATATATATATATATATATATATATATATATATATATATATTTATATATATTAATATATATATATGTCTTCCAGCAGATAAGATTCAAAGGCTCTGTGATATTGAGCAAACGCGTGAATTTTCTATAATGGCTCTTTATCAGCGAACGATCCATAAAATCAATGTTGTGCAATTTACTAAGCGACATTTCCACTTACTTAAGTAAACTTCTTCGGTCTTGGAGGAGAAAAGAGTCAAGTGATCTTTTCAGGACCTCAGATTGGCGACCTTAAAGGGGATTTCGCTTTTCAGTATATCGTTGACATAAAAATCAACGATAACATTTGTGATAGATAAGACTTAATGTTTTTAAAGTGAGGATTCTCTGCATATAATGACAATTCTAAAAAAATTCAACGCAATTTATCGCTATCGAATACATTCTAAAAGAAAAAAAAAATTGTTCTTTTCATTGATTGATTTTCTTATCTAAGCGTATGATTAAAGGGAATGTGTACATTTCAAACTCTAAAGAGTCAATAAGAACAGAATCCGATTATCATTTTACTTTGAGTACACAGGGAAAGAGCATATAATCAGCTTTACCAAAAGTTAGATACCACGAAATGGACCAAGAAATATTTATGAACTACTACAGATGAAAAATAAGAGTACAAAGGATATAACCCACATAAGACAGATTAAGGATAAGGATGGAAATGTACTAAGGAATGAGAGAGATATAATAAGATGGAAAGAATATTTTGAGGCCTTATTGAATGAAGAGAAGGAAAGATTTCTAAAAGATGGACAACCAAATTGTGGACCAGTCACAACAATAACAAAAGCTGAGGCTTGGGGGCTATGACTGATCGTCTAAGAGCCCGGACAATCTGTGCAGCACGCAAAAGCTGAGGTCGGAGTGGCACTAGAAAGAATAAAAATAACAAAGTAGTGAGACCAGATGGAATTCCTGTAGAAGCTTGGAAGGTTCTCGATGAGGAAAATGGAGAGAAGGCATATTAATCTCGATATTCAAAGAGAAAGGTTCAGTGTTGTGAAAATTACGGAGAAATCACGCTAATATCACATATACTAAAGAAATTTGAAAGAATTATTGGTGGAAAATTATGTCAACAAGTATTCATTGGTAGACAGAAACTATGATATATATGATAGGTCAGAATGATTTGGAATCTGTATAAAGAAAAAAAAAAAAAAAGACCAGCATCAGATATAAAACTAGAATAGCAGAACATTTTCAATTTGTGGTCGGGCTACACCGGGGGTCAGCGCCGAGTCCACTTATGTTTAAATACTGTCTCATGTCTTTAATGAGTAGATGGAGGATGTCAGGGAGGAGCCACCATGGTGTCTATTCTACCCAGATACCATAGTCTTGTTAGCCAAGAACAGGGAAGACTTTAAAATGAACCATGAAAGATGAAGATATGCCTTGGAGAGTAGAAGGTTAAAATAAACAGGAAAAAGACAGAATGTAACAACCGAAGTGGATGGGGACCAGCAAATCACAATCAAACTAGGCGGAGGAAACATCAAAAGGGTTCATAAATTCATGATGGACAATATGGGAGACAACCGGATTCGGTATGTTTGGCACAATTACAGGAAGGTGCCTAGTGCCATATGTGGTAGGAAAGTCCCTACAATATCAGAGAAGCAGATCGGATTAGGCTGTTTTCAGACCAGCAATGACATATGGATTGCTAGCAGCACCACTGAAGAAAAGATGAGGGTGCTTAGGTGGACGAGTGGAATAACCAGAAAGGACATGCATATTAATGATCATATAAAGGGGTACAGTAAATTAAACAGAAGAATCATCAAAGTAAATATAAGAGGCAAGGTTAAGAAGGTATGGCCATCTGATGAGAAGAGAAGATCAACACGTGGCCAGAGATGTGATGGACGTGAAGGTGTATGGAAGCAGAGTAAGACTTAAAGACCTTAGGGATAAGAGATGGATTCTCTGCCAACGTGGCCCCCCTCCCCCCCCCCCTCTCTCTCTCTCTCTCTCTCTCTCTCTCTCTCTCTCTCTCTCTCTCTCTCTCTCTCTCTCTCTCTCTCGGCAAAGTGGTAAGTGTATTCAGTCAGTATCCCGAGATGTCATTGATGAATTCTCAAAGCGGACGAAGAGGGACGAATGAAAACATCTAAAATCCAGTACAAACTTTGAAGTCTAATCAGTGGATTAGATACGTAATGCTCCGTCGACCGTTATGGGTCGAGACAAGAAATAAGAGAAAAATGAAAGAAACATTCCATAATTTAATTAATTTATAGTGTTTTCCCAGCTTAATTTATCTTTATGGCCCTGCACAGGTTATTCCCTGCCAAAGCCAGAAGAATTTTTCATATAAGAATTTCCAGTAATTATATATTCCCAAGGTCGAATTCCATATAAAATCATGTTTGTGGGTGATATTTACATCTATTAAACTCACGTTTGTTAGTGACTAATAGTCATCATAATTTGCCAAGTGTTACAAATTAAATAATGAGTTATCACGACGGAGATGGTTTGAGTTCAGCTCTAAGTACAAATTCCTGAATTCATCAGAAATATCTACTGACTTAGAATGAACTTATATCTATCTTGATGGCTCTTTGGTAGACTCTACTGCTGGGGTTATTTCGACTCTGAGACATTAGTTCGAGTCTTTATCCAGCCAGAAACATTTATCATAAAGGGATTTCCAGAGGGTATATTATGCTCAATTTCGAATTCGATATTAAATCCTGTTGTGTTGTTATATAAATCTATTAAAGTCACATGTTGATGAAAAATGGTCATATACCTGTATATCTGTATGTATATATATATATATATATATATATATATATATATATATATATATATATATACATATATATATATATAAATATATATATATATACTGTATATATATATATATATATATATATATATATTGTATATATATATTGTATATATATATATATATATATATATATATATATATATATTGTATATATATATTGTGTATATATATATATATATATATATATATATATATATATATATATATATATGTAGTTCTAACTCAAATTGGAATCGAAACCAAGGCTCTTCAAGTGAAATGAAGGTAGCTTACTAGTCAAGC
Source organism: Palaemon carinicauda (assembly GCF_036898095.1). Taxonomy (NCBI): domain Eukaryota; kingdom Metazoa; phylum Arthropoda; class Malacostraca; order Decapoda; family Palaemonidae; genus Palaemon; species Palaemon carinicauda. Next base: position 139,542,733 of record NC_090731.1, read on the forward strand.
CGAAAGAAGCCATTAAAGAAGTATGAACCTGATTGCTTTTATTAATTTGAAAAGCAGAATGCTTCAAGTCAAAGACATCCGACAGGGAAAGTAGGCCACCAAGGAAATGAAAAATAGAAGTAACGAATAAACTATAAGAAATGAAAAGGAATTACAATGCACATATACATACATACCTATATAAATATATATATATACACTATCTATAGATGAACATTAGTTAAAATCACGCCAGCTACCACGTGCCAAGCATAATATATGCATCAAAATTCAAACACAGGTGTATTGTATAATATACAGAACATGGGATCCTTATTATGTTATCTACGGTGTGCTCAGTAAAGATGGATTTAAGAAAATGAGGGCAATATAGGATCAATGGAAAACAAACGGGATAAAATTTACGGTTTTACCTTTGATAAATACGGTATATCCCCGGTTTATTTATCATTTATCCTGTTTTATCTTCGTTTCTTAGAACAGACTTATTTGAGAAGTCGCTACAGCTTGGTATAAGGCAGAATAGTCTAAAGGCTAAAGTAATAAGAATTATTTGCATCTCGTTGTTGTTTGGAAAGTATAGAGGTCTATATCAGGCCTCCAGGCTTTTCCCCTTTACCACACTTGCGGGTCATCTTTAGGTAAACCGATATATTCTTGACCAAGAATTATTATTTGTGTTTCCTCTTGTGGGTTAGAAAGAGTTTACAAGTACTCCAGACTTATTATCTGTACGTAGACTGTCAGCCTTGCGGGGAGGTCTCGTGTTGCCACAACACATCTCAATCTTAACTAACCACCAACCTTCATATGCATGCATAGGATTGCTAGAAGCAACACCACGTTGAAAAGTCATAATTAATTAAATAAAGGTTCTACTCTCAACACTAAAGACGAGAATAATTCGAAATTTACAAAACAGCAGAGATGCAGTATCTTACAATTGTAATAAATATCATATTCACAGATTTAATATCATTAATATTATATTCACATATTTAATATCATTAATGATGTTACCGTTATTATTATCATTATTATTATATATATACAGTATATATATATATATATATATATATATATATATATATATCAAATACTATTATAATGTTTTTGGTTATTATATTATTCTTCCTTTAATTGTCAACATTTTCATTATTATTATTCATATCATCATTATCATTATCTCCATTACTGTTAGTGTTATCAACATTTTTATTATTGTGATCACGATTTTTATTACAATAATCTGATCATTACTGCCATTATTATTATTATTATTATTATTATTATTATTATTATTATTATTATTATTATTATTCTATTAATTAAAACGACTGCATGAATCCTAGATGTGTCATTTTTCGTTCCAGATGTAAGACAAAAGAACTGATGCATATAGCTGCCATGCTTGACATTGAAAAACCACTAACATTACGAGGCAAATGACAGCACATTCAACACACCAGCCAGCCATGGATTCTTTCGCAAAAATCCGGCACAACACGAGAGAGAGAGAGAGAGAGAGAGAGAGAGAGAGAGAGAGAGAGAGAGAGAGAGAGAGGGGAGAGAGAGAGAGAGAGAGAGAGAGAGAGAGAGAGAGAGAGAGAGAGAGAGAGAGAGAATGTATAATAACCATTCAAAATGTATATCCTCAAAATGAAGTCTCGACGAAACATAAATGATTACCTGACCTGAGTGAAACCATTAAAAACTATTCCAACAACTAGCGCACACGACCCGTCAAAAATTACGGCTAAATATTTAGACAGATGTGCACACACACAGATTCAACCCTTTCCACGCTCTCTCACAGGGTTTGACTACTTTATCTCCCCATACCCGTGGGGTAGGGAGAGAAGGAGTAGTTATACGTCTGGAAATGCCGCTAAGCGTGATATGATATAATATAATATAATGTGTGTAATATATATATATATATATATATATATATATATATATATATATATATATATATATATATATATATATATATATACAGACACTAAACAAAAGATAATCTATTTGTGAGGAAAATGATCCAAACAACAATTTCGATAAATTACAAACGATCCCACATAAATCTAACGATAGAACTGAACCATGAAGTACGGCCATTTGTATTCAGGATAACTAGTTTACAAACATGAGATTTATGGGATCAATGTTTCATAATGTGTTTCCTTTGAAGCATCATGTCCTTACGACATAAAGCACTAAACGTGATATCTGCTGGACACACTTCCTAAATTACAAGCGTTTTCTCTAATGGAAAGTTATTATGGTTCTATGGTACTGACAGGGATTTGTTTGTTATTATTAACCAGTTTTCTATACATTTACTACAGTATAATTTTCTCTAAAATCTCTCTTCAACTTGTTGAGACCGATCAAATGAACTAAATATGTGTAAAGCAATTAATCAATCCATGAATTTAATTAACATACGGTGTTCGGCAACACAACCAGTCTTATTATTTAATAAAAAACATTTGCACTCAACGCTTGAAAAGTTGCAAACTTTCATTACAGCGTAATCGTGTGTTAAATAACTTATAGAAAAATCGTAATTAAATCATAAAAAAAAAATGTTAATATCACACTCTTTTTGCCAAGATAAAAAAAAAAAAAAAAAAAAAAAAAACATGTGAAATTTACGATTCCCTACCATTTATTAAACAACTACAGTAATTTTTTTTATGAGGCGCATTTGCACTGACTCGCAGGGGAGTCCTTTTAGCTCGGAAAAGTTTCCTAGTAGCTGATTGGTTGGACAAAATTATTCTAACCAATCAGATAGCAGGAAACTTTTTCCAAGCTGAAAGGGCACTCCCTGCGAATCAGTGCAAATGCGCCTCATTAAAAAAAAATGAGTATAGTGTACCACAGCCGTTAAAAATGATGTCTAAATATTTAGACAGATATGTGTCTACACACGCACACAAAAATTAAGCCCTTCTCACCCCACCCCCTATTCCTAACTACAATATGTTAGTTCAGGAATTTGCGGGTACACGCTCTCACCAAGGTATGGCTACTCCCTCTTCCCCAGAGCGTGACAGAAAAGAAATATATATATATATATATATATATATATATATATGTATATATATATATATATACAGTATATGTGTGTGCGTGTGTGTGTAAATATATATATATACATATATACATATATATATATATATATATATAAATACATACATATATATATATATATATATATATATATATATATATATATATATATATATATATATATATATATATATATATATATATAGTCAGGCACGTGTTCGTTATTATATAGGGGAGACTGATCAAAAACAATCGCAGAGGAAAAATTTACGGAGGGTGATCGCTCCCACCATCTTGTGAAATCATTACACAGCACATTTCATGGGTGGCCGAAGAAGCAGTATACAGTATACTGTACGTATTCCAGGGTAACCGTCCTGTGGGAATACAATGGTGATTGTACTTGAATCGGGTTGAGGCATATCATATTCCATTTGAAGTGGAATCACATTTTATTCATAGAATTCATTTGACTTGAAAATAGGTATTTTCATCCAATTTCAAGGAAATCGAAATATGTTAAATTAACAATGCACAGTTCAATTTATGATTAAATTGCATTCATGTATT
>NC_090731.1:139553880-139556380 GCF_036898095.1 Palaemon carinicauda
GAGGGTGCGGACCCAATTCTTAGCATCCTTAAAAATGCCGTGCCAAATGAACTTCGTCTTCAGCAGCTGTGCAGTAGAACGGCACGAGGGATGTGAAAGGCCGTGAATGAAATCAAACATCTGTCAGCACATGGGAGCAGGAATCCAAGGTCGCGGTCTACCAGTACTGACGTCACAAAGGAGGGTGGTGTTGGAGTCATCGAGAGGGATGTCTTCCCAACGGAGGGGTGTGCAGGATGTCCTACATGCTTGATACCCTGGATCCTGTCGTTGGGCTTCAGCTAAGGCCTTGTAATACAATCCCAGTTGAAGGGCAGCCAACGTGTTTCTTGACAGGGCATCGGCAAAGGGATTCATTTTCCCAGGAACATGTTGAAGGGTGCAATTGTATTCAGCCACAGCGCAGAGATGTCGGCGTTGACAGGAGGACCAGACGTCAGACTGTCGAGAGAAGGCGTGCACCAGAGGCACGTGGTCTGTGTGAATGACGAAGGGCGTGCCTTCTAAGAAATGGCGAAAGTGACGGACAGCCAAGTACACCGCCAGCAATTCGCGATCAAAGGTAGAATAACCCGATTCTGCCTTGGACAGTTTTCTGCTGAAGAAGGCCAATGGGCAGAGCGAGCCGTTGACCACCTGTTCGAGTACTGCACCAATAGCGACGTCGCTGGCTTCGGTGGAGAGAAGTAGAGTGGCATGTGGGATAGGAAAAGTGAGAGCTGCAGCGGTTGATAGGGCCTTCTTTGCATTGCAGAAGGCCGCTTCTTGAAGGGGACCCAACTTCCGGTCTTTTGGCTTGCCCTTGAGGGAGGCGTAGAGGGGAGCAAGAGTGGCGGCAATGGCTGGCAGAAAACGGTGATAATAGTTGATCATGCCCAAGAATTCCTGAGAGCTATGACGGTCGAGGGCGTGAGGAAGTTCTGAACGGCTGCTACCTTCTCAGGGAGGGGATAGACTCCTTCAGGAGTGATGTGGTGCCCTAAGAACGACACTTCGTTGGCGCCAATGGTACACTAGTCATACCGGACTACAAGGCCGTTTTGTTGCAGGCGGTCGAGCACGATGCGCAGGTGACGGAGGTGTTCCTCTTTTGAGGAAGAGAACACAATTATGTCGTCCACATAACATACACAGAAGGGGAGGTCCCCTAAGATGCCATCAATGAAACGTTGAAAAGTGGCCCCAGTTTTACGAAGGCCAAAACAGGAGTAATTGAAGGTGTCTGTACCAAACGGAGTGGTGATGGCAGTCTTAGGGATTACTTCTGGGTTTATAGGCACCTGATAGTACCCCTTCAGGAGGTCGAGCGTGGAGAAAACCTTCGCTGTGTGCAGGTAAGAGGTCACGTCGGCGATGTTTGGGAGGGGGTAGTGATCCGGTTCTGTTTGCATGATCAGGAGCCTGTAATCCCTGCACGGAATGAGGGAGCCGTCTTTCTTCAGAACAATGTGTAGGGGTGACGACCATGGGCTGCAGGCCTTTTGGCCCCATTTCCTCCATTTCGGCGAACGTCTGTTTGGCGGCTGCCAATAGTTCCAGTGCCAGACGTCTGAATTTTGCGAAGACTGGGGGACCCATCGTCTTGATATGGTGATAAATACCGTGCTTGGCAGGAGATGTGGGCGTTTGGCGAAGTTCTGGACGGAAAACTTCCTGGTACGACGTGAGGAGGTGGGCGCAGGCATCCGTGGGTGCGCTGATGTGGAGAGCGAGGTTGGAGGGTTGGAGGGGGCGGGTTGAAGAGGTGTCGACAAGTACGAGTCCGCGTTGACCAATTGTCTGTGGGCGACATCGACCAAAAGGTGGAAATGAGAGAGGAAATCCGCACCGAGGATTGGCAATGTGACGTCAGCAACAAGAAACTTCCAATTAAATTTACCGTTTCCAAACGATAATGGAAGGTTCTCGCAACCGTAGGTGGGTATCGCAGATCCGTTGGCAGCTACCAGGCAGACATCGGCAGACGTAGACAGACTACTTCGTGTCCTGAAGAGTTCCCTTGGCAAAAGAGAATGACAAGCACCCGTGTTTACCAAAAATCGCACGCCCGTTCCTGCATCATGTAGAAAAAAAAGATTAGAAACACGGGAGGCCACCGCCACGAGCGATGGCCTACTTACACGTTTTTTGGCCACTGACAATCCTTGGCACATTTCGTTGCGGCTGCCCCGAATCTGTAGTGGTAGTGGCAAAACTGCGGCCGATGGGCGGTAGTAAGTGGCTGTAGAAGTTGTTGGTTGGGGCGTGAGCAAGTGGTGGGTGATGGGTGGCTTTGTCGCCGCTCCAGCTCGTCACGGGGTAGGGGTGTAGGTCCTATGCCATTCACGTCAGCTTCGGTTGACGTTGAATAGGCGTCCTCTTTGTCAGGAGTGGAGGCGTTGATGGAGGTCTTGAAGATCATGAAGTGGCTGTTCATAAGGGCGTCGGCTTTGGTCATCAAGTCTTTTATTGGTAAACTATTGACATCGGGTATGACAGCGCGTACAGGTTCGGGTAAACG
>NC_090731.1:139566380-139568880 GCF_036898095.1 Palaemon carinicauda
AATTACTTGAAGAGAAAGTCACAGTAATAAATTGTAGTATTGATTTATTATCTCTGGTAAGAAAAGAAGAGGGAACTGATAGAATGTGACAGTTTCAATTCCTTTAAGCTTAAGAGCATTTAGCTTTTTATGCTTAATTAAAAAAAAATGTGTATTTTTAGGGAAACAAGTCAGACTATAGAAAAATTTCATGTCGTCATGGCATTCTAATCCTGCTCCGGAGTGGCAAGAGTTAAACCAAGATTTGGATAAAGAAAATCTTCCAAAAGTATGTAGGACATCCGAAAGTGTTAATGGAGTTATCTCAATAGTTGGGTTTCATGAACAGAAGTAATGCTGCATTCGTGGAATATGAAAATGAAAGTATGTAAGTCATAAAACTCAGCACAAAATGTTATAGGAGTAGAACTTTATAAAATGTGGAGAGGTGCAAATATATATATATATATATATATATATATATATATATATATATATATATATATATATATATATATATATATATATATATATATATATATACATATATATATATATATATATATATATATATATATATATATATATATATATATATATATATATATATATATATATATATATATATATATATATATATATATATATATATATATATGATACACAAAACCTGCATTCAAATCATAATTATTAAAACAACAACGGTTCTTATTCGAGTTCATGTAAATACTTGGTCTCAAATTATTTTTATTTTAATTGTTATCACTGTTAGTCAAGCAGCAACCCTAATTGGAAAAGGAAGTTACAACAACTACAAGGACGCCAAGAGGGTTGCCGGCCCAGTGTGAAAAGGAAAAATGACGAGTAAACTATATTTGAAAAATAATACAAAGAAATATCTGTATCATGATTTGTGACAAGGTTAATTAAATAAGTCATATATAAACTATTAAATGATACTTATATCACTATATTCACCAAAACGCATTTACAGATTTGAACTTTGGAAGTTCCACCGATACAACTACATGATTAGGAAGCTCATTCCACAGTATGGTCACAGCTGGAATAAAATTTCTAGAATCTTGTGTAGTATTGAGCCTTATTATGCAGTGTAAAACTGCTACAATTAACTGGATGCCTACGGTAGTACTACCTACAGGAGTGTACAGTCTGGTTAGATCTAAATGCAAAGGATAGACAGAATTATGAAAAATCTTATACAACATGCTAATATAGTAAATTGGACGATTCTGCCAGTGATTAATATCCAGATTGCAAGTGTTTTTTTTTATCAAACTAAGACAAGAGTTAGTAGCTGAAAGCCAGATATTCCAAACAAGGTAGAATGAACGAATTTAAATATTTTGTCAAGACAGATTTATCACTAAAATTATTTAGACACTTTAAATATGCGAATTTTTGTGCAATTGAAGTAAAATTAGACATTGACTTAAAAGTAAATTTGCATTAAAAATCCCATCAATAATTTTAAATGAGTTGTATACAGATAGAGGCACATTGTCGATGAAAAGCTTTGGATGTTCATGAGCCACTGTTCTTTCCTTACTTATAATCATACTTCAAGTCTCTGTTGGAATCAACTTAATCTGTACCATGCACTAATTTCTATTTGGACTTATTTGCATATACAATAAAAATGTGTTTAAGGTCAAATCATACACTATGCGTAAATGATATGAACAGTAGTGAGCCATGACCTCTACCCTACAGTCCCTATGGTGCCCAAAAATATATACTCTTTGCAATCTATTACTTAAAGAAATCAATAATGGTATTTCATTTCATATAGGAACGCTAAAACGAATGAATATTTATTATATATATATATATATATATATATATATATATATATATATATATATATGTACATATATATATATATATATATATATATATATATATATATATATATATATATATGTACATATATATATATATATATATATATATATATATATATATATATATATGTACATATATATATATATATATATATATATATATGTACATATATATATATATATATATATATATATATATATATATATATATATATATACATACATAATCGCGATAAGTCATACATAGAGGTAACTAATGTATGGGAAACACAATAAACATATAAATAAACATATAAACATGTACAGCAAATTATGAGAGAGAGAGAGAGAGAGAGAGAGAGAGAGAGAGAGAGAGAGAGAGAGAGAGAGAGAGAGAGAGAGAGAGAGATCTAAAGTAAAGTTCCGGTGTTACGATATCTTAACTGGGTTTACAGGAGTAGAATTTATCAATACGCGTCGCCTTTAAGGTCACCAACGTTAAAACCGGGAAAACCATTGAGGTAAAAAATTATAAGCATAATTATACATAAATTCATACATACGTACATACATAAAACAGGAACATGTTCTCATTCATACATTATACTTGTAACCATATATAATATAATTTAATATTGTTACTGTTCTTAAAAAATATATTATTTTGATTGTATTCT
>NC_090731.1:139573880-139593880 GCF_036898095.1 Palaemon carinicauda
TTAATCAGAAAGCTCAAGCCTACTTAGTGAGACCCAATGATTCCAATAATGATGGAAGGTTGTGTACATAAAATAAAATTGAATGTAATTCTTTTGGAGGTACGAGTAGTTATTTCCTTAAAGTGAAAATGAAAATTAATCACTGATTAGTAATTATGTGAGATAAGGGTTGTGGTGCCCGATGTGATAACAGCTCTGACTGGTGAACCCAAGACTGGGGTTCGAGTTCCGCTCAAACTTGATAGTTTCTTTGGTCGCTGCAACATCACCATCCTTGTGAGCTAAGGATATAGGTCTATCTCCTGAGTCATCAGCAGCCAGTGCTTGACCCTCCTTGGTCCTAGTTTGGGTGGAGAGGTGGCTTGGGCGCTGATCATATGTATATATGGTCAGTTTAGAGCATTGTCATGCTTGGCAGGGCAATGTCACTATCTTTTGCCTCTGCCATTCGTGAGAGGCCTTTAAACCTTCAAGGTTCCTAATCCACAAATAGATTTGTCAGACCACGAAAGACGCTAGAGATTCAGCATTTTATCAATAATCTTTTTAATCGTATCAACGATGCAAAACTTCCCGATTTTTTTTCTTTGCAAGGAATTGTTAAGAAAAACACCTGAGTCATTCATCATGGAAGCTAAATAAATACTCTCGATTAGGGATAAGTCATCAACGTCAAGGTAAACTTCTACCAAGGAGCTGCTGTTCATTTACTGAGAGAGAGAGAGAGAGAGAGAGAGAGAGAGAGAGAGAGAGAGAGAGAGAGAGAGAGAGAGAGAGAGAGAGAGAGAGAGAGAGTTACAAGGATTTTGATGTCTCAAAGACTTTTTAGTACATCCGCGGAGACTCCATTTGCTCTTGGAGAGAGAGAGAGAGAGAGAGAGAGAGAGAGAGAGAGAGAGAGAGAGAGAGAGAGAGAGAGAGCGTTTCCTCTTTGCAATGACGGTCTCCATCCAGGCATTACTACACCAGGCAACGCCAGTTGAAGTCTCGTGCTCGAACCGGATAGGTGTGAGTGGAAGGGGGTTGCTGCAACAACCATTGTCTGGCAGTTAGTGGTTCTCCTCTAGTGATTCACGCGGCTTGTTCTCTTATTTAGAAAAGACTTGAAGTGAATTTGATTTTTATGTGCCACCTTACGCAAAGCTCGCATTAGAAACATGGACTCTTATGAAGTACTGAAACTATTTTCTCTTATTTAGAAAAAAAAAGGAAAAAAAAAAAAAAAAAACTGCGCTTGTGAGGAATGAATTTTTTTAGTTTATTGTAGTTGGTTAATATGATATTTCTACGATCATCTATAGAAGGCCTAAATGAAATGTGAATAGTATATAAATAAAAAGTAAAAGACGAGTGAGTACTTCCGTAACGACAAACAAATTATTGTTATACATTTCTTTTTTTATGTAAAAGTGACCAGGTAATCAAATGCAACCGTATATGACCGGAACTATAATTAGACTATTTTCCCTTCACATAGCCACCGTTTAAAATATAACATTGCATAAGAAATTAACTAAAGGATCAATGGCACAAGCAGTTTCATTTAAACATTTAGTGTCTAGCCAATTTTATCCCTAGGTGTTTACTCATTTTACAATGTAAAACAAATAATTAAAGCAATCTGATGATACAGATGTGTTACGAAATCATCGTCATCATTATTATTATCATATTCAATATTACTATTACTATCATTACAGTTATTGCAAATTACCAACTCAACTTTTTAACTTTTTCGTCACTTAGTTATAAACTTGACACATTTCAATAAAAAGTAAATTTTTTAACCTTTTGCGAAAGATTAGGATTGACTGATCTGACATATTATGATTTTGTGATATGGCATTTATCCGGACAACAATGTTCTGTGCATTTTAGAGATAGGATGACCCCTAGCAGGATGACCCCTAGCAGTCTTCTCTTCCAAAATCTTACAATTTTGTAGAATTTTTTTTTTCTAAACAAATTCCGAATGCATACAATTTAGGAAAGAAATTATAAAATGACCCAATAGGTCGTTCGTTCATGATCCTCAGAACAAATCCAAATTATAAAAATATACAATAAACCTTCTAATTTTCGAGGGTGAGGCGGAAGACTTGTTACATTTTTAATCTGGAATACTTCACTACTCCGTTAATGCAATAATTTAGTATTTCACTTCGATGTAGTCAATTCACTTACCTTTGGGCTGCCCAAAGGCAAGAGCCCGGGTCTTACACAAGGTAAGGCAATCTATACAGACAGACACTTACCAACTCCTTACCCTCCAACACTATTGAAGATTATCAAATTCTTAATTTCATCTACAAAATTTTGAATTCTACACCCATTTCTACTTAACGGGCTAAAGAAGGTCATTTCGAAGAAATTTAGATGGCAAAGATTGATATCAATCTTATACTTATCTTTTCCATAGATTCGTAACAAATCAGAATGTATTATCAATGAATGTGCCATTAAAACACTCAGCATTCACACACCCATGATCTTTAACTTACTACCCTGCTTTTTATCTAACAATAGGCTATCTAATTATCATCATATAACTATTTACATTCATATTCTTAATAGAACATTACGAAATTTCAATGTAATTTTAAAGAAGGATGCCAGATACTGAAAACTGTATTCCCCATTTTTCGATACAAATCAAATACAGGGTTTGCAGTGCACAGACCTATATCTGAGTGAAAATTGAGATCAAAAGGAGAGACAGATAACACATTCTATTTTGTATGCTCATAGCATTAACACAGAAGTAACTTTTACGCTAAATGTTAGGAATAAATCACATACAGTACACAGAAAATTTAATTCAATTACCTTTGAATATTACGTTAAAATCATACGACGTAGACAGCAACAGGAGAACAGATATCAGCAAGAAAATGTACATTACTCAACCGGAGCCATTTAATTTACATGGGAGTAGCGTTATCTACCAGGGACAGCAGGGTTCTATGTGCCAATTGGTAACCTAATTGCATTATATATTTATCATCCTTCCTTTTCTTTCGCATATCCAATTATTCTCGACACGTTTACCGATAGTTATGGACTTTTATTTACCCTTTTCAATACCAAATTACGCACACTATAACACACACACACACACACACACACACACACACACATATATATATATATATATATATATATATGTGTGTGTGTGTGTGTGTGTGTGTGTGTTTTAGTGTGCGTAGTTTGGTAATGAAAAGAGTAAATAAATATCCATAGCTATCGGTAAACGTGTTGATGATAATGTGATTTTGAGAGTAAAGGAAAGGACGCTGATGATAATAAATGTATAATGCAATTAGGTTATCAATTGGCACATAGAACATTGGCCCACACATACCTGTGTGTGTATATATATATACCTGTATATATATATATATATATATATATATATATATATATATATATATATATATATATATATATATATATATATATATATATATATATATATACTGTGTTCTTTAACAAGGGTATCTACATAAAATAATACAATTGATAGGGAAAACTCCCACTAAAATAACATCTTCAGACCTTTATTCAAAACGTTCATTAAAGCATGTCTATACCCCTATTACACAGCAGCATTTACCCCAATTTTCCTACAAACTTTTAGGCTCCGTTTCCAGTAAATTTTTCTCCCAGTACCATTCCAGTTCTATGGCTTTATTTTCCCCAACACCTAAAGCATGTGAATTATACTTTTCATTTATCCATAGTTGTCCGTTGTCTCAATTTGACCGAACAACATAAACATATTCTTATGCACGATTTCATCAAAACAAATGTTTGCACCACTTCTCAAACATATCTCTACATTTCTCTATTATCAATTCACATGTAATACGCAAACCGTCTATTTCACCCTACACCATTTTCCCTTCTATAGAGGGTAGGTTCCAAAAGGGTATTTCTCAGCAAGTATCTCTTTTTGACATCTCATGCCCACACATATCTTCCTGACACCCTTTTGACGTCGGGTGAAAGTTGGAAGCGATTTACGGACCTGGCAAACTTATCCCAGGAACTACACTATCCATCAAAAACGTTCACTTGGACTGCACTTTGTAAAAGTAGACGGTTGATAGTCTTCCTTGATAATAATAGCCGTCATTGCCTATAATAGATAGTGCGATATACTACTCAACGCAAATTATGATACTTATAATGTTCTGAAACTTGAAATTTTGACAGGAAAGTTGCAACCTGAAGTAATTGATTTGCTTAAATTGATAGCCAAGCATACTTAAATACGCACTAGGTTTAATTCGGTTAATAAACCCTTTAAAAACATCAAGGTTTCACATTCATTTCCTATAAAGTATAGATAGGTTAAGATTACCAACATTAATACGAATGAATATAATTGAAATAAGAAGGAATAGTTATAGATACCAGGTAAATGAATACCTTTAAATACCACCATTTCTTTCTCCACAACCTTTGATGAAACCTTGAGCAATATTCATGAGGAGGAAAAATAGGAAATAAAAAATTATTGAAAAAAGCTGTTCCAGTAAATGCCGTAAAATAATAATAATATAGTTTCTATACCCTATTTGTTCTCTTTAAAAGGGTAAGGAGGAATAGACGCCTTTATCTTAGTAATCCTGTATAAAACTGCATAATTATTAATAAAAAGAAAAAAAAAAAAAAATTGCTGAAAACGTAAATTCAATTACATTTCCTCGAATCTAAACCATTAGGGAATATAATTAGGAGTATTACATAAATAAAAAAAATAAACCAAAATGTCATGTATTGAATTTTCGTTACAGGTTTTAAGAACGAATAAATAACTTTGTGAATTCTCAAAAGGCTGAAGAGACCTCCAAGACGGGAAAAAATATACGAAGAAATGGAATTCTACAGAATATTAACGGTAAGACCTCGTTTCGTTTTAATTTTTTTTCCAGTATATTAGCAAAGAAATAATCGACAGTTATTTTACTCTTATATACATGTCACGTTTGTTTTATGAAACTGCCCTCTTACGCAGTTCCTTTCTTTGGCAACTCAATTTCCATAATGACACGAGTGTTTATGTGCATTAATAAATATCAATATCTATCATTATCTGTTCCTTTCATAGCAAACTATTTTCATACAAATGGCACATACAAAGACAACCTTTATGACCATAAACTAACATCAGATGAGATGGAATAATAAATAAATAAACATGACCTGAAATAGAAAAATTGTGAAATTATACAAGCAGACAAAACAGGTCAGGCACTTCAAAAAGGTGACACTGTGAGCTTTCGATTTCCTTCGCGATCATCCAAGAGGAGTGGTTGGATTTTCTCTGTAAATTCGAAGATGATTGATGCAAGTCGATAGATGTTGAGCTTGAAAGGGGAAACGTTTGAGAAAAAGAATGAAAAAGAAATTTAAGAAAAGGGGATGAAGTATCATCTTGCTTAACATAAGATACATGTTTTTTTTTTTTTTCAATTACTTGAAGGTACACAAATCCTAAGCCTAAGGTAAATTGAAATTTAATTCTCGATGAAAATATATTAAACGCAAGAAATAGTTTATAGGAAAATACTAGGTCTCGCAAGATAACTAAGTATGGATGCTTTTATTTTGGGTTCTCTTAATAAACATCCCATGGAATAAACTAGCTGACCAAGATAAAAAGGATATTCAACAGACGGTTTTATCCACAACGCTATCACGTTCTTTTGTTTTATTATTTACATCTTTAGTATATTTTATATTTTCTTTTTTTAAACATCAATTAGTAATCACCGTAAAATACGCAATATTTTCAAGTTTACACCTTAAATCCGAATTCATCAACCATAAAACAAACTTTCAACGGTAAAGTATTCATAAAATAGATTCACATCATGCATTAAACCCCACCCCAATGGGAATAGTACTAATTACAGTAGTCTTCTAATCGTGTATTCAACCATTATAAATCTTTGTACAGCATAGCAGCTTTCATAAGACAGTATACGCATGGCTTAGTAATTGGGTTCTGCCTTCCTGTTTCCAGGAATTTACTAATCTGAGCCTCCACTGAATACAAACACACACACACATACTGTACACTGTATATGTTTTTTATTTCTTTTTTAATATAAGAATAACCTACTCCAATTTAACAAAGTGATGTTGTGCTGAGTTCTTTTAATTCTAAGCAGGGATTTTAAAATACGTTCGTTATAGGCAAAAAAAAAAAAAACACACACATGCACGCGCACAAACACATATACAGTGCAAAAAAACCCACACAGATACACGTACAAACACATATATAGGGTAAAAAAAAAATATACGTAAGTACATATGCATGCAAACCCTCACAACAGCAAGAATATTCTTCGTATAACCATTGTATTCCGAAAGAGAGGTGCATTCATTATGTAAAACCCCCTTGTGTATATAAATCACATTTATGAACTCGTAGGAAAGAAAAGCGATACACCCAATTCCCCTTCTAGCCCTTGCCCACAACCGTCACTCCACCAGCAGAATTCCAAATTCTGGTGGAACTTTTTTGTTACCTGGAAGAAAACTGCAGTTGCCTCGCCTTGATCCATAAATCAAGAGTACAAGATTATACAGCTCAATGTGTGGTTTGGTATATCTTTACTTGAATAGTAATAGGATCAAGAATGCATTTTACCTTGGCGTTATGAAGCTGAGCAATAGTAAGAGTTTTGAGGATTTAATATTTTCATAAAGTCAAACGACAAATTCATGGAAATTTACTCATATTTCTACGCTTTAGAAAAAAATTTCGTTGAAATTACTGTTGAAATTACGATGTGTAATGATTAAAAAAAAAAATATTCATTCAGATACTATTTGACAGCCAGGCAGGTCAACATTATCATATAAATCAGTCGTCAATTATGATTGTTAAAGGGTGACGATACCGAGACCAACATATCAGAGGTAATATATATATATATATATATATATATATATATATATATATATATATATATATATATATATATATATATATATAAAAATGGGAGTAATAAATGGGAGTTAGGGGTGTTGTTGAAAATGGTAAAAAAAGGAGACCTGACCGATTGAAATGATTACAGAGACGTCACACTTACGTCAGTGATCATGAAAATATATACAGTAGTATGCTTATTCTAAAGAGACTAGAGAGAAATGTTGATTTGAAGCTGAGATATGAACAAACAGGGTTTAGAACATGTAGAAATTGTACTGACCAAATTTTCATTTTGAAACCTATTATACACCAATGCGTAGAATATAGAATTCCACTTTTGATGAAATTTGTGGACTAGGAAAGTCTTTGATAGTATGCACTGAGCAATTTGTGGAAAATCCTGCATTGTTATGGAATTCCACTTAAATATATGGAATTTGATTAAGTCTACTCATGAGCATAGCGAGAGCACAGTTAATTTTAGTGGAATCCTATCAAACGAATTTCCTGTGAACAGATAAGTACTCCTAGGGTGTGTTGTCAATTATGTTGTTTACCCTCCTAGTTGATTTTGTAACGTGTAGAACAGTTGGTGATGGTGGAGAAGGATTGGACTGGTTTGGTAATAGGAAATTAGCAGACCTAGAGTATGATGATGATGCTGTCCTTATTAACAAAACACAGCAGGATTAGCAAAGCTTGTTTGCCAGAATGCATGAAAAATCACACAAGGTTAGGCTCAAGTTAAATAGAAGAAAGACAAAGATGATGAGAACGGAATATACAATGGAAGATGAAATATCATTGGAAGGAGAAACTATGATTTCCAATACAGGGTCTTTAGAATTAGAGTTTACTGAAAGATTGAAAAAAGCAAATCAGACACTGGCTAGGTTAAGTAAAATTTGGGAAACAAATCGCCTGAAATTATATATAAAATCAGACTATAAAGTATATCAGTTTGTTGAGATCGATGTTACTGTATGGGCATGAGTAGACAATGAAACAATATCCAACAGATTTTGTGAATTTGAGAACAAAGCCCTCAGAAGAATATTGGGAGTTAAATGGCAGGACAGGATTAGAAATGAAACTATAGGAGAGATTAGTCGAGTACCATATGTGGAAAAGATCATGAAGAGGGGTATATGGAGATGATTCGAGCATGTTCTTCACACTCCTCAAGAGAGATTAGTTCCACAAACGTTTAACTGAGCTCCACAAGGCACTAGAAAAGACCAAGACCTACGTGGCTGAGGACTATGAAGCGTGAAGTAGAGACGACTGGCGAAATATAACAAGAGGCCTTTTGCGTCAATGACGTAGGATATACCCGCATAAAACTAACAGAAATCCTGGTTTCGGTTTTTCCAAGATATTTCCTAGAGGACTGATCATATACTGTATATATATATATATATATATATATATATATATATATATATATATATATATATATATATATATATATATATATATACATATATATATATATATGTGTGTGTGTGTGTGTGTGTGCGCGCGCGCGAACGCGCGCATTAGTGGAATATCTGTAAAGGTAAGATTGATTGCAGGAGGAGACAAAATTGTATGATAAATGTAAATGGACCATGAATGGAGAATCATGAAAAATGTTTTCGTGAGAGTTTGCATTACCCCTTTACTGTGTTTGGTGAATATGATTTAGATGCAAAGAGAAAGGAAATCTTGTTAGTATGTATGGAGTTCTTGAAGCCAATAGGAACAGAAAATCGCGCAAAAATCTTTGGAAATGGCGTTTCTTTTCGCTATATATGAATTCCAAATTTACTAGTCATACATACAGAGTAATGAGAAAATTGCGTTGGAGAGTTCCAGAGTTATATGTCCGTGTAAAGTAACTAAAAATCATGATGAATGATGTTAGAAGAGCAATGACTATTCATTAGATGGTAAATATATAAAAAGAGTTCAAGTTTGATAAAGAAAGATGGAAATGGTGAGAAATAAAATTAAAGATTGGAAATGGAGAGCAAAATCCTTTAGGGAAGCTAATAGACTGTTGTGAAGTGAAAGAAAAAAAAAAAAAAGATGGATCAATAAACAAATGTATCTGAATAAAATACAGAAATGTTTATACAACTGTCTAAAATGACTGCATGCATAGCCTGATAAAGAGATAATTTTGTCTTTAATTAATGAAATAACAATAGAAAATTTGTGGTATGGTGGTAAAAATTGGAGTGATTGACTTAACAAGTTGAAAGAAAAGTCTAGGAATACTCAATAAAGATAGATAAATTTGTTTCTTTGAATAATAGTAAAGGCATAAGCGATAACTTGGAGAATTGGAGGGACATAACATACTCAGTATAGCACGGAATGTTTATAGTTTGGTTTTCCTTAAAAAGTAACAAATGGCAGAAATATCAATAGAAAAGAAGAGTTCAGATTTGGACAAGGTATAGGGGGTAATCAAGTTATAGTTGTAAAATATGTGAAAGAAATTTAAAAGTAATAAAATAGCATGTCCAATACATGACCTTATAGAGGGCTTATGACAGAACAGATATACAAATATGCGAAGGATGCTAAAGAGGTATTCAGGAGGAAGGGCCTAAATGTCTTGGAGTGAGCAAAAATAGAGTAGAGTACCACAAGTGAAATTTTTTGCAGTTTGAGTGCATCAAGTATCATTTAGTTAAACTATGGATGTAGCAAGGACTTATGTTGTTTTAAATGTCACCAACTCATGTTAGAGGAAAAAAAAGTATCTATGGATGAATGTATGTATACATGCAGGTGTATTAATATATATATATATATATATATATATATATATATATATATATATATATATATATATATATATATATATATATATATATATATATATATATATATACATACAGTATTATACTCTTTGCGCAAAGTCTTTCTCTGAGGCAATATTCATTAAATGATAAAGCTCTCGTGGTATAAACTATTTTAAGGAAACACTGCTCTAGTTTCTTCTATCTTTTCTTGGCTTCAGGGCCAAACTTTCAGGTAAAGGCGTATTTTTTTTCTGTGCATCTCCATTTACTCAACTCTTACATACAGGAGTTTCATCCAATAACTACAGTAATTACTTTCGTCTGCCCAAATATAAAAAAAAGAAAAAAACCTTCATCTTATATAAAGGAAATACATTCATACAAAAGAGAAGTAAGCTACAAAAAAATGTAAAAACATCAAAATAACTCAAACACAACATCTATGAAATTTTTTTAAAAATTCACATTAACTAATGAAAAAGATACTGAAGATATCTAGATCCTTAATACGGCTTCAAATCCCAAGTTGGAGTTCCGGAGACCTTGTGCTGGAGAAAAATAACTACATAGATTTTTTATATAAATACATATATATATACATACATATATATATATATATATATATATATATATATATATATATATATATATATGTGTGTATGTATGTATGTATGTATGTATGTATAGTACATAAGGGAACATATATGCAACCGACTTAGATCTATAAATAATGAAAAAAAGAAATGTAAATATCACAATAACAAAACTCAAATACTGCACAATTCTCACAATACACTCAAATGGCAGCAAAAACCTGAAGAAAATAAATTTAGAAAACCATATTAAAGCCACGCCCTCTCTCTCTCTCTCTCTCTCTCTCTCTCTCTCTCTCTCTCTCTCTCTCTCTCTCTCTCTCTCTCTCTCTCTCTCTCTGGCAAAAGGATCAAATTTAATGTTCATTTTTCATGGGCTGATGACGTGTTCAGAAGCTATTGTCTTTCATTCTTTTATGAATTATTGCAATTCTTCCCAAATGACATTAAATTACCTGAAAAGAATCTAGGCTACGGTACAATTTTTATTGATAATCTCGTGTTTTATGCCATTCCAAGTTTTTTCGTGCGCCTTTGCGCAAACAGGAAACAATAACGGTCACATACGTCAAGTACATTACACGCGAAGCTAAGTGATTAAATAGTGAAAATACATATTCTTTCGGAAAAATGTTAAAAGTTACTCTCCATTTCATACAGGAAAGAACTAGGAGAGAGCATCTATTCGTTCCAAATACAAACAAGAAAACTCTACCTGTTCTACATCATGTTCTATTCATGGCAGCCTCAGGCAGTTAGCAATGGCTCAGAGAAATTCCCCACTTCTTTTTTCAAGTCAGTAACATTGAAAGGGCGCAGAGGAATGTTTCTTGTGTAGCTGATAGTTTAAAGTAATAAAAATTTTGTGATATTGTCTTATAAATAACAAGGCACTAGAAAAATTGTCTTATAAATATTAATGGCCAATTGTTAGTTATTTTGTTCATCAAGGCTGCCATTTAAATGTTCACATTAGAGCATTTTGGGAATGGTTTCTCGGACTTCCTTATTCGGGGTATTCAGGATAATTTGTTTGGAGATAGCTTTTTCTGCCATTTGTACACATACAGTATCTTTATAAAAACAACTCACTCATCAGAGATATTATTTATCTTTTATTTATTTTAGGATGGATGTGCTTTGTACTCAAGTACCTGGATTTTTATATAAATCAAAGAGTTTGTCATTAAACATGATAAGGTAATACAATAACTGATTTATAATGCATTGTTCATCAAAGAAGAGAACATTAATTATTAAAAGTTTCAATTAATTTGGTTTCAAGCTTACTTAGTTTAATACTAGCGGAAAATGACACGTACTTTCCTATAAAAAAGAAAACATCAAAACCAGTTGCCGCAAAATAAAGAAAAACAATTCTAACAAATCTCCATGTATCGAATGTGTAAGTGTAAAATAAAATTTTATTAACGTTCATTCTCACCATTGTAGAAGCAAGGCAAGGAGAAAATTACCCTAATGCTCGTAATAAGTCATAAATATATAGAAAAAAATACTAATACCCATATAAGAATTAGAGTCAGTACTCTTCCAATAAAAAATGCATGTCCGGTAGTTCAAGAATAACCTTCGATACAACCTTTGAAAATCATCGCCGAGTATACTGGTATTGTCATTTTTTATTCAGTGTTTGTCAGTTTCGCCCTTTCCTTGGAAGTGTCGGTTTGATCTTCCATTTCTCTTGCTGGCCTTTACCTCACATCTCTACTTTAGAAAACTGCTTCCGCGTCAACTCAGGGAACGGAGCAAGGAAATAACCAGTCACACTCACAAACAACAATATCGTTATCACGCCGTCTATCCAATGAGCAATCGACGTTGAATCATAGACAACACCCTTTTCTTTAAAATGGAAACTCCCTCCATAGTCCAGACAGATACGCGAGAAAGTTGACAACAAAGACCTTCTCTTTCATGGAGTATTTGATCTAATCTCGAGAACGTTTGGCCAATAAATCGCTGAATAATTCCCGCCAAGGTCTTCCTTTGTGGGTCTACACAGATCTAATCAGTAATATCCGGAAAGGAAAACAAGTGAGTGGGCAAAAATAAGTGCCCATGGGCCTATAAGAACGTACATAAGGTAAATACAAACTTTAACATATACATATTCATATCATCATGATGCTGATGATGCGACTATCTTTCCAGAGGTGTGTGTGTATATATATATATATATATATATATATATATATATATATATATATATATATATATATACACACACACATATATATATATATATATATATATATATATATATATATATATATACAAACACACACACATATATATATATATATATATATATGTATACTTATATATATATATATATATATATATATATATATATATATATATATCGCAACCAACCTTCACAATGCAAAAAACAAGAGTTCAATCCCACATAGGGGATAACCATGCTCCTTTTATTGAAAAAATGCTATTTGCTTCAGAACTATATTTGTGTTTGGTGGTCAAGCGAGAAATTGTGCCGCAGACGTTATTGTGATATTAATAAAATAGGGTTGGCCACATCATTCCAAATGAGTTGCTGATAAAGTTATAGGAAAATTGTATGGTATTTTAAGGAAACGAATACACACATACACACGCGCGCGCGCACACACACACACACACACACACACACATATATATATATATATATATTATAGGTAGTAGGTTGGCCAGGGCACCAACCACCCGCTGAGATACTGCCGCTAGATAGTTATTAGGTCCTTTGTTGGCCAGACAGTACTACATTGGATCCCCCTCTCTGGTTACGGCTCATTTTCCATTTGCCTACATATACAACGAATAGTCTGGCCTATTCTTTACATATTCTCCTATGTCCTCATACACCTAACAACACCAAGATTACCAAATAATTCTTGCTCCTTCAAGGGGTTAACTACTGTAATGTAATTGTTCAGTGGCCACTTTCCTCGTGATAAGGGTAGAAGAAATTCTTTAGCTATGGTAAGCTCCTCTTCTAGGAGAAGGACACTCCAAAATCAAACTATTGTTCTCTGGTCTTAGATAGTGCCATAACCTCTGTACCATGGTCTTTCACTGCCTGGGGGTAGAGTTCTCTTGTTTGAGGGTACACTTGGGCACACTATTCTATGTTATTTCTCTTCCTCTTATTTTTTTAAAGCTTTTATTGTTTATATATGAAATAATTTCAATGTTGTTACTGTTCTTGAAATATTTTATTCTAATTGTTAATTACTTTTCTTGTAGTTCCCATATTTCCTTTCCTCACTGGGCTATTTTCCCTGTTGGAGCCCTTGGGCTTATAGCATTCTGCTTTTCAAACTACAGTTGTAGCTTAGCAAGTAATAATAATAATAACGATAATATATATATATATATATATATATATATATATATATATATATATATATATATATATAATGCGTGTGTGAATCTGTCTATTCAATAGAACCTCTAACTAACATCTCACCACTGGATCAAGACGATATTCTAAAGGCAATACAGTCACCATTTAGACTTTCTGCAAAGACAAAGCTCAGCCTCTCTTACTACTGGTAATCGATGCAAGCGTGCAAAGTGACTCTTAATCTCTCTGCTAACCATCTCGAGCCTTTCCCTTTAGACAACAGGTCGAATTTCATTGTCTTTACCCTGATACAATAATATAAGCCAAATGTAATGTGTCTTCGTGCGAGATATAACGCGATCCTGATGTTCTTATGAGGAAATAAAACTCAAAAGAAAATCAAATAAACGAGGAAAAGGTATTTACCCGTCAGTTACAATATAAACAGTAAAGGACAGAAAGACAACTAAGAAAAAATGAATGAACAGGTGATAAATTAAGTAAATAAATAGACAAAAACATAAGTAAACAGACGCAGCATATGTTACTTATTACTTTCAGAGATCTAATTAATTATCCGAAGGAACTTTGTAATTTTCCTAAACAAAATATCGGTTATATTAATTCATGGTTTTTCGAGAAGTCTTGTTGACATTCAGACAGACAAGACATTTCGTTTGCCGAAATAAAATGTACCCACCAAATTTCACCATTTACGGAAATTACAGGGTGAAGTCAATTTCATATATACGCCAATTTTCGACACAACCTTCTCTTTATGGAGGTCTTCGTATCTTTTTATACAATACGTTATCAGGGAGTAACACGTGATGTATGAACAACAAAAGCGATTTATTTGCTATATAAACACAACCAAGGCATTTCTTATTTTCTTTTTGTATTAATATTATGAAAGAGCCGTAAATTACAAATAATTAGGAAGTGATTACTGCTGAAAATTAACAAAGGCTCTATGAATTCATATAGGTATTGTAAGATTTTATGCATAAAAAATAAAGTAAATTGTATTTTCAGTTATCTGTAAATATATATTTGGAAGTCAAAACTACAATGTAGTTAACTGATAGGTTATGTTCGACTGAGACGATTCAACGAAAAAAAAAAGAAAAAAAAGATTAATAATCACAATGCAGTTAAGAACTAATTACATGATTGGCCAGCACTCAAGCTGGAAGTTGATTGGCCGTAACGAAATTCAAGGGAGAAGAATGCATTGCTGTGAATGAACAAATTCATTGGCTTGAACCATCTCTATGCAAACCAAGTCAATTAAATCTAAACTTATTTGAATGCAAATGAGTTTTACATTTAACCTTCATTAGTACATAAACCCGGTGTTTAATTAAACACACATGATACAGCAGGTTCTTATTAAACAAATAGATTCCAGATAACTCAATCTGTAAAATAGGGATTCTAGATAATTACACCTGTAAAATCAGAATTCCAGATAATTACACTGGCAAAATCATGATTCCAGATAATTACACCTGCAAAATAATGATTCCAGACAATTCCATCTGTTAAACGGTTAAACTCTTAACAATTAATAAAAGATAACTTAATATGTAAAATCAAACAACGGATTAATAAATAAACCCCACAAGATAAAGTAACTGAGCAATAAAAAAAAAATTAAAAAAAAAAACACACACACACATACACACCGTTAAGAAACAAACGAGAGCTGATGCAATTCCTGTTTCTGACCACAAACCTACAATGTTCTCAATAGTTTACGACCCAGTGAAATAGAAGAAAGGACATACTGTATAACCGCCAATTTACCATTACATGGAAAGTCTGCGGACTGGCTTGTTTCGGTTACTATCTTTCTTACATAGCTCTCTCGATTAGCAAATAAAAGGTTAGTCTAAGTGCTTAGCATTTATCAGATTCTTTAAATTATCTAGGTTAGAATATACTGTTTGAATTATTAAATAATTAATCCATAATATACTATTACTAATTTCAAAAGATAGATATATTTTATTATAATTTCTTATATCAGTAGAAAATACAGGAGAGGCAGGTAAAAACACATTGAGAAAGGAAGTCACAGCAAATTATCCAAAGAGTGAATACTAAACAACTCATTTATCCTCTGAAGCCTATCTTATTCTTAAAGAAAACACCTAGCATACTCCATATATGTTTATATATACTATACATATGTATATATGCTGTACACACATACATACATACATACATACATACATATATATATGTTTATATATACTATACACATGTACTGTATATATACTGTACACATATACATACATACATACATACATACATATATATATATATATATATATATATATATATGTGTGTGTGTATGTGTGTGCCTCTGCGTTGGTTATATATATATATATATATATATATATATATAGTATACATATATGTATGTATGTATGTATGTGTGTATGTCTATCTATCTATCTGTCTGCCTATCTATCTATCTATCTATATTTTATATATATATAGATATATATATATATATATATATATATATATATATATATATAAATATATACAGTATGCACACACACACACACTCACACACACACACACACACACACATATATATATATATATATATATATATATATATATATATATATATATATATATATATATATAATGGATATGAAAAGTTACATTTTAATGTTTGAGCGCTAGTTGATATACTTCAATAAATACATCATCACATCGATTAAAACATATTTAGGCCATGCGTAAATGGAAAATGGAACAAGTATATTACCAACACGTAATGAATCAACGTCATCACAACTTGCAAGAATTAAGGGTCCGTGTAACATAAAAAAGCAAATAACAAAGTGTTTAATTACTGTAATTGCTACGATAACAATAGATGGCACATGGAGAAAATTGCAGACCTCAATAATAGCGTATAAAACCTTCAGAAGGCTGTGGTTATATTTTAAGTTGTTTGTTTTATTTTCTATTTTCACCGCAAGGACATCGGGAGATATAAATCTATGTCAATGTAGTTCTGTTCTGAAGACGTAGTATAGAAATGCTGGGAGGAAAAAAAATAAATGGAGATGAAGTCTTGAATAGCCATAATTGCATTGTGTGTGTGTGTATGTGTGTGTGTGTGTATATATATATATATATATATATATATATATATATATATATATATATATATATATATATATATATATATATATATATATATATATATATATGAATTACTGACTCCCGTGACTAAATATACAGCGAGAGCCAGTAGAGAAATATTGAAAGGCTAGCACCTAAGGCTTTGGTGCATTTTAAAATACACTTTATCAAAGTATGATACTGCCCCCTGAAGAATTGTAGTTTATCTTATTACCTATATCACTTGTTTATTCAACGCACGACAACTAAAACACTTTTAAACAAGTATAAGGTACTCTGCTTAGGTATCATCACTACGGAAAACGTTTTATGAGATATCATTTTAATCAATAATAATAATAATGATTATTATTATTATTATTATTATTATTATTAATATTATTATTATTATTATTATTATTATTATCGTTATTATTATTATCTGTATTTGGAGAACAATTTCACATTAATATTTTCGTAAAAGAGTATAAAAAAAAACCTTTCGAGAACCTCCTCGATTCTCCTTTGAAGAAGAGAGTCGAGAGGTTCTTGAATGATCTTTGTGTATGATTACCTGTTTAATACATTTTTTACAGATATGCAGATTTGCTTCCTCATTCTTAAACTCATGCTATTGTGAGTTTCTCATTATAATAATAATATCAATAACTATTATTATTATTATTATTATTATTATTATTATACGCTATCCGTCAAAACATGAAGTATAAATACCCACTCTTACCATTCCCTTTCCCCCACACCCTTAGTACTGAGCATATTAATTTAAATCATCAATTTAACTGTGAATGTTGGACGACAACAAACACATCTGCAATATTCAAAACTTCTGTTCCAAATAGCCCCGCACATATGTCAATTTAATATTCAAAAATTAATTCGTTTCTCATTTAAAATGGTTTTATCACCATCAATGCATTTTAGTACCATTCATTTCATTACATTATGATAACAAATGTGAGAGTTTTACAACATAAAATTATGGATACACTCAATCTTCCCATTCATCTTTTAACTACCAAATACAATTATTTTCATTCACGAAAATCGTGGTAAACGTGTAAGCGCCCAAATAGGCAACAAAGAAAAGCTCATTCTAGGGAAAAAGGTGAATGAAATAAAGCATGACCGTATCAATTACTTCACCGAACCATTCTTTCCCGTTTCCCTCCTAAAGAAGTAGAGATTTGGAAGGGATTCCCAAAAGGAAATGGAGAGATGGAGCAAGAAGGATAGTTGGTAGGTCTGGAGGACGTCTAAGCAGCCCAGGTGGTGTTTTCCCAGGAAACTGAGCCCACATTCTCGCTGAATATCGGCTTCCTGTGGACGGCGTTCTAAAAGTTTTCCCTCTTCTACTGATGGAAAGTGGAGAGTTTAAAATGGAAAACCTAAACTTTTTTTTTTTTTCTAAAGTAATTTATGTGATCATCCGGTGAATTCTTGTTCATTCCTTGAGTTCTGGCCTGAGGTTAATTTTCTCATGCGATAGTCTGTGATGTTTGAATTGCACGATGAAAGATGGATTCAATTGAGTTTAAAATTTACAATGAACATTGAAAAAAAATAAGTATATGGGTAACAATAATGAATTCAATATAATTGTTTGGTACAAAGAGGAGATAGAGTTGAATATGTTCAAATGAGATTCTCATGCACGGCGAAGTGTAGGACTTTTAAAGTCTGTAAGATTTGTACGATCTATTCATTGTGTTACACATACCCGGTGTCAATTCAGACAATTACAGGATGATAATAGTTGTGCTGATTTTTTTTTCAGAAGGTACCAAATTGTGGGATACAGAAATAAAATATATATATACTATTCGTAGGTTTTTCTTCTTTTCTAGTACCGAAAGAGAAATTTGTAATAAGAATAAATTTAAGTGAATTCATGATAATAGCCTCTTGTCATGCCAAAAAATAATAGCTTCTGTGTAATTCGGTTTGGTGTCCTTATAATTTTTTTAAAACTATTCTACTACTACTACTACTACTACTACTACTACTACTACTACTACTACTACTACTACTACTACTACTAATTTGGAAAAATGCAATGGTGGTACAATATTAAGAGATACAACTTGTCTCTGATAGTTCCACTTAAACGGGAATCAAATGTGATCTAAAATATTACTACATGTGTTCACGCACTCCGATACTCACACGCACAGAAATGGAATCTAATGTCTATCATTGCCAGGTCTTACGAGAAGTTTGATACAGATTACCTAAAGTAAAGTAATCAATAGGGGTCCACTTGAAAAGGGTCGTACTATAAGAAAAGAAAAAAAAAACAATGGTAGATAATTCCATAACTTAAATGTAGGAGGAAATTACAAACTCATCAAAAAGTAAAAACCACTGATAGGCATGGAAAAAAATGTAAGAACAGGAACAAAGACGGTTAAGTTTGAGTTAAGACAATAATGAGAAAAATGATGAAAAAAATGACAATTCCCCAGTGGAGAAAGAAAATGAGGATCAAGAAATAAGATGGGAGTAAGGCTGATTATACGTATTACTTAATGTTCAACCCAATTGAGAATAGATGTGAAATGCAGTACACCCCATATATAGGAGCAATAGTGATGGGATGAATGATTTTAGGATTAAATAAAGCTTTGATTAGCAGATTAATGAAAAGAATTTGAGGCAAATAAGCAACACCTTCGAGTTGCCAATGGATCACTCCATCCAGCTCTTATTAGGTACCTGTACCTGTATCTTCTTCGGTCAAAAAAAAAAAAAGGGTGTGAGGCTCGAAATATCAATAATTGATATTAGATGAGAAAATAGAGGATTGTATATCCCTACAACCACCACTCTCTCTCTCTCTCTCTCTCTCTCTCTCTCTCTCTCTCTCTCTCTCTCTCTCTCTCTCTCTCTCTCTCTCTCTCTCTCTATATATATATATATATATATATATATATATATATATATATATATATATACACATATATATACATATATGTATATATATATATATATATATATGTATATATACAGTATATGTATATATATATATATATATATATATATATATATATATATATATATATATATATATATATATATATATATATATATATACATTAGTCAAAAGTCGATCTTTATTGCATGAATTT
>NC_090731.1:139601380-139626380 GCF_036898095.1 Palaemon carinicauda
CGATTTTTGGTAGACATGAGTGCTTGCCAATTTTTTCTGCCACGGCCATTCGCCAAGACAAGGCGTAGTCTGTCTAAATCTGTCAACAGCCGTCTAGTAGCTGCCCACAGATCTGCGATCCCCACCCATGGTTATGGGAACCTCCCATTATCATTTGGATGCGTTAAATAACACTGGAAGTTTCTCGTTGCTGACATCACATTGCCAATCCTCTGCCCAGATTCCCTCTCACATTACCACCTCTTAATTGATGTAGCTCACTGATGGCTAATCAACACAGACTCTTACTCGTCAAGAACTCTTCAACCCAGCCCCTTGGAGCTTGCTTTCCACATCAGCGCCCCAATGGATGCCTACGCCCACGTCCTCACGTAGTTCCCGGAAGTCATCCGTCCAGAACGTCACCAAACACTCATAGTTCCCGCCAAAGACGGTAATTATCACCCTATCAAGACAACGGGGCTCCCAGTATTTGCCATATTAAGGTGTCTGGCACCGTATCATTTAGCAGTCGCCAAAAAAACATTGGCCGAAAATGGAAGAAATGGGACTTTGCTAAAAGGCCTCCAGCCCATGGTCGTCACCCTTACACATCGTCCTGAGAAATGATGACTCCCTGGGTCCGTGTGGAGATTACAGGCGTCAAAAACATGCAGACAGTACCGGATCACTACCCCCTCCCAAACATTGCCGACGTGACCTACTTGCACAAAGCGAAGGTTTTCTCCACACTCGACCTCCTGAAAGGGTATTATCAGGGGCCCATGAACCCAGAAGACATTCCCAAGACCGCTATCATCACCCCTTCGGTACATACACTTTGTATTACTCCTGTTTTGACCTTCGTAATGCTGGGCCACTTTTCAACGTCTCATGGATGGCATCTTAAGGGACTTCCCCTTCTGTGTATGTTACGTGAACGACATACTCGTGTTCTACTTCTCCAAAGAGGAGCACCTCCGTCACCTATGTATTGTGCTCGACCACCCACAACAGAACGGCCTTGTAGTTCGGTACAACAAGTGTACCTTTTGCGCCAACAAAGTACCTTTCTTAGGGCACCTCATCACTCCTGTGCGAGTCCCCCCCCCACCCTCTGAGGAGGTGGCAGCCATTTAGAACTTCACCACGCCCTCGACCGTCAAAGCACTGCAAACCTTCTTGGGCATGATAAACTATTATCACCGTTTCCTGCCAGCCATTGCCACTACTCTTGGCCCCCCCAAAAGACCTGAAGTGGGGTCCCTTTTAAGAAGCAGCCTTCTGCAATGCAATGAATGCCGTATCAACCACTGCTGCTCTCACTTTTCCTGTACAACATGTACCTCTCCTTCTCTCCATCAATCCCGGCGACATCACCATTGATGCAGTACTCGAGCAGGTGGTCAACAGCTCCCCCCCCCGCCCCCCATTGGCCTTCTTCTGTAGAAAACTGTCCAAGGCAGAATCCAACTACTCTACCTTCAACTGCGAATTGCTGACAGCGCACTAGGCTGTCCATCGCTTTCACCACTTTTTGGAAGGTACGCCCTCTGTCATT
This sequence comes from Palaemon carinicauda, assembly GCF_036898095.1. Lineage (NCBI taxonomy): Eukaryota > Metazoa > Arthropoda > Malacostraca > Decapoda > Palaemonidae > Palaemon > Palaemon carinicauda. Next base: position 139,602,921 of record NC_090731.1, read on the forward strand.
CAAATGGACCACATGCCTCTGGTGCACGCCTTCACTCAACAGTCCAAAGCCTGGTCCACCCTTCAATGCCGACATCTCTCCAACGTGGCTGAGTACAATTGCACCCTTTAACACCTCCCTGTGAAAATTAATCATCCCGTAGCTGATGTCCTGTCAAGAAATATATCAACCACCATTCATCTGGGATTGGATTACAATGTCTTGTCAGAATTTCAACGAAAAGATCCTGAGTACCAAACATGTAGGACATCCTGCACATCCCTACGTTGAGAAGACATCCCTCTCAACGACTCCAACGCCAACCTCCTCTGTTATGTCAGTACTGGTTGACCTAGACCAAATGCCGATAGGTGTTTGATTTCATTTGTGGCCTTTCACATCCCTCATGCCGATCAACGGCAAAGCTACTGAAGACAAAGTTCCTTTGGCACAACATTACTTAGGATGCTAAGGTTTGGGTCCGCGCCTGTACTTCATGCCAAAATTCAAAAGTACATCGACACACGGATTCAGGAGTGGGCAGTTCTCCTTATACTCAGCGTTGCTTTACCTTCATCAACGTCAGTGTAGACGGGCCCCTACCCACATGACAAGGACAATGTTACCTGTATACCGTCATCAACCGCTCCACTCATTGGCCTGAAGCACTTCACATGGAAACTGCAACGTCCGTCTCTCAGGATGGATAGTGAGATTTGGTATTCCTGAGCATATTGCTTCTGACAGGGGTACCACTTTCCCCTCTCAATTGTAGACATCATTAGCAAATCTCCTGAGAATCACTCTACATCAGACAACCACCTACAACCCTGCTGCAAAGGGAATGGTTGAACATTTTCCTCGCACCCTCAAAGCAGCTTTGATGTCCAGCTGCAAGGACTCCAACTGGTTTACCCAGCTTCTTTGGCTGCTCCTGGGACTAGGGAGCACTCCTAAAGACACCCTAGAAGTCTCGGCAGCTGAAATGGTATATGGCGACCCATTGGTCATCCCTGCCAAATTTTTTCAATCTACAACCTCCCCCGACAATCTTCAGACCCTGCGTCACGTTGCGGAATAATTTCCTCCCTGCCGCCAGACTCACAAGCCCCCAGCTAAGCAACAGATACCGACCGATCTGCACTCAGCAATGCACCTTTCCTTGAGCAACGTCACTAGCAAACCACTCCTTCTACGTGACCTTTCCTTGTGATCCGTGGCACATTGAAAGTATTCTTAATTTACATGCTTGGCAAAAAAGACTAGGTCTCCATTGATTGCCTGAAACTTGTACATATCCTGCCAGATGACCCACCTACAGTACACCTCTCAGGAGCAGGGCACCCTATTCCACATTTATATAGTTTTAAAGGGGGAGACATGTATCGCATGTGTTTCACATACACTCCTATATTGTAATAGTATTTTCTTTTTATTGTATACCTCACTCTACACCTTACTGTTAACAGCACCGGTCTCAGCCTGTCTTTTCATGAATTGATGTGTTTGAATTTTTGTGATCTTCTTCCAATGAAAGTCTTGTATATCAGCCCGTTGTCTATTGAAATAAAGCTAGTTGTATTCACCTCGCTTCTCAGTTACAACTTAAGTGGGCACTCGCACATTAGCTAGAGTTTCTTATACCCTTGCAGTGCAGTAGTTAACCCCTAAAGTGAAGAAGATTTTTTCGGTTATCTCAGTGTTGTCAGGTATATGAAATAAGAGGAGAATGTGTAAGGAATAAACCCTAACTATTCGGTGTATGTGTAGACGAAGAAAAAATGAGTCGTACTCTGACAGGGATCCAACGCAGTCAAGGCCGTTCTGTTGTGGGTGGTCGAGCACAATGCGTAGGTGACGGAGGTGCTCCTCTTTGGAGAAGTAGAACATGAGTATGTCATTCACGTAACATACACAGAAGGGGAGGTCCCTTAAGATGCCATCCATGAGACGTTGAAAAGTGGCCCCAGCATTACGAAGGTCAAAACAGGAGTAATACAAAGTGTAGTACCGAAGGGGTGATGATAGCGGTCTTGGGCCAGTCAAAAGACCCAATAACTCTCCAGCGGTAGCATAGTTCGCAGGGAATTTATTTGATCTTTATATCAAAACCCTTTTATCAGTGATGAAAAAAGAAAATTCAAGAGCGTCATCAAACATTTCAAACAATATCAGATGATCAGTGTGGTATGAAAGACATTAAGTGCTTCAGATATAATGCTCAAAGCCTAACATAGGATATCAGAATAAAAAAAAAATTCAAAAGATTTCATAGGTATTTAAGTTATTGATATGATTCTTTCATCTAAGCGTGATGCAAAATGTATTTTTTAGATATCCATTTATTAAATGACACTAACAGTCAGTTATAGAATACTTGAAAAAGAATAATTTATGAGGTAGCTACTCTTACTTTGAGTGGCATTTTATTTGTTCATATAGAAATGAAATGAAATTGAAAAAAAAAAAAAAACAAGAGTAACTTCAATACACTGATAATTACTAAAAAGGTATAATTAGAGCGTAAGTTAAACAAAACTAATAAGAAAATGTAATTTCAATCGAGTCAATAAAACCTAGGAAGATTCAGTAAATAATTAAGACTAAAATCTATGAAAACGTTTCTACTAGCGCTATAAAAGTTTATTGAGCAACAAAAATGTGCATCTAAAAAGAGATAATGAATTATTCAGTTATAGAACATCAAATAGGTAACTATCATTTCTAAGTAAATTATTTCGTAAAAATCATACCATTGCACAAACACTTTTAGGCATGCCAAGACGTGCGAAAGAGTACACACGAACCAAAATTATTGCAAAATAAATATAAAAGAAATCAAATAAAAATGAGTGAAAAAAGTGAAGAATCATCACAGGCGAGCGCCACGCTGTGATCCATTGAGAACGCTTCTATATTCATTACTGAAACCTTCCGGAGCTCAAAGTAATATGAGAGTTCTATTCAACAAGCAAAAACTTCAATTACAAACGTACTGGAAATCTAAAGAACGGACAATTTCATATAATAATTTATAAAAGTAAAGAAAAACATATAATGTATTCATGTTTAAAAACTCAATCTCTATTTACTGATGATGATAGCGATGAATTTTTTTTTGTCTGTGTCAAAATGGAAAATTTTGAATTTGTTCATAATGACAGATAATTTATTTGACGGACACTTGGCAATCCATCTGTTGGAGAATTGCACAAATGTTGATCAAACGAGTTACTCGTTTGAGCAATATTTCACCGCAAAACAGAGTGAACGTAGATTAATAGTCGTTGAAGATATGTGCTAATAATCAAAACAAGGCCATATCACTGTGATGGCAAATTTGCTTGCTCCATCTAAACAATAGTGAGTGAATGTAATTATACAGTTATGAAACAACAATCCCAGTCATTTAAGTACATACTGAAAATTCAGTCCCCCGTCTGAAGTGCATCATCTCAATGTGCAAGTCGAATTAATTGAAAATAAAGCAAACAGCGACGGTGCATCCTAACACACATACACATTGACAGACACACAAAAACATACCTGCATAATGTATGTATGTATGTATGTATGTATGTGTATATATATATATATATATATATATATATATATATATATATATATATATATATGTGTGTGTGTGTGTGTGTATACATATGTATATATATATATATATATATATATATATATATATATATATATATATATATATATATATATATATATATATATATATGTGTGTGTGTGTGTGTGTGTGTGTGTATGGTATGTATGTTCTAAGAAATTTATATAAATGAATTTCGGATCTTTTTATCTAAGACTATTTACGTACAGTATATCTGCATTTATTTGCAGCACTGAAACTTGTTTTGTACACAAATATTTCTTTGCAGTTTGGTTTTGTTCATGTTAATATAGCGCTAATATTACTATCTATGGAAATCTTTTATTATTGACAATTCTATGTCCTATGTCGTTTATTGATTTATTTTATAACTAATGTAATCTGTCATCAGTATCTCTTACTATTAAATTGCCCTCGTCTAGATCGGGTAGTTGACAAAAGCGTTGTTGGGCTTAAGTAAAGGTTTCTCTTTTCTTTGATGAGGGCTCAATAAATTTCGTGGTTTGGTTCATTGTTGGTAAATGCCCGAGATACATTGCGAAGAAATTTTGCATTTTTACGTGAAGGCAGTTAATGACGCAGACGACACAAAAATAAATGTACTCATATAAATATATGTATACACACGTGTTTTATATATATATATATATATATATATATATATATATATATATATATATATATATATATATATATATATATATATACATATATATATATGTGTGTGTGTGTGTGTAAACTTTCCTTTTAGCCTCTATTCTGGAAACAAAGATATCATAAATAATATCCTCAGGTTCCATTCAAATATATTTTCTAAAACATTCGCTTCAATTTTATAGTTACTAAAATTTATGAAAAATCAGTATATACCGATGGTTTCAAATGTCAATCGTTCATTTGCATCTGTTCAAGTTACGAACCAGAAAAAAGCAACGGCTGTTTTGAGATTTTATCAAACCTTTATTCAGTCTTGGCGCTGGTTCTAGTTCGTACACAACCACCTCAATATAATGTCTTTCGGTCGTAGCAAACCTGAAGATTACAAAATTAGATACGGTTAGTCTTAAAATATTACCGAGCGTTGCCTGTGATGTATGCTAACATACTAGTGTACCCGAATCGTCAAAAATGACGTCTAATTATTTAGATAGATATCTACGCTCACACAGATTCAACTCTTCCAACCCTCTCCCCCTTTTCTAATTGCAACCCGCTGGTTCGGCAATTGGTAGAGTCTGTGGTTTCCAAGTGTACCTTTTGGGGTAACCCACTCTGAATAGGGTATGAATACTCCCTCTCCCCCTGAAGGGAGATTTACATAATACCTTACTTCACTTCGCAGAGATATAGTGGATAGTCATTTTATTTAAAACATAACCGTTTGGAGTACCATTAGCCAATTTTATTAACAAAATGTTCTTAATATGTTTTTTTTGTTTAAATATACAACAAAACATTTTTGAAAACCCTGATTTTTTATTCGTACCCAAGCTTGTTTAGTGAATATGTCTTCCTTGATCCAAGAAAAGCAGGGAGTCGCCCAGAACGTGACCTAACTCTAGTCCCGAGGAAATGTCATTTTCCTGGAAGTTCCGACCAGATGCAAGGAGAATTAACGGACCGTTCCTCTTCACGCTATTTCGTTTTCTGCTTCGCTGGAATGGCGAAGGAAAAGCATGGTTGGTTTGCTTTACTTTTGGCACACGCGTCGTTATTCACATTTCTTGAAATAAAGAGGGTTTTTTTTTTTTTTTATCTTTACATCCATAGTTGAGATACTACCGCTAGAGATATGGGGTCTTTTGACTGGCCAGACAGTGGTACACTGGATCCTACTCTCTGGTTACGGTTCATTTTTCCTTTGCCAATCACACACGCACCGACCAGTCTGACCTATTCTTTACACATTCTCCTCTGTCCTCATACACATGACAACACTGAGATTACCAAACAATTCTCTTACGGGACTGTAATTGTTTAGATGCCCCTATTCTTTTTGTAAGGGTAGAAGAGACTTTTTAGCTATGGTAAGCAGCTCTTCTAGGAGAAGGACACTCTAAAATCAAACCCTTATTCTCTAATCTTGGGTAGTGCCATAGCCTTTGTACCATGGTCTTCCACTGTCTTGCGTTAGAGTTCTCTTGCTGAGGGTACACTCGGGCACACTATTCTATTTTATTTCTCTTCCTCTTCTTTTGTTAAAGTTTTTATAGTTTACATAGGAGATATTTGTCTTAATCTTGTTGCTTTTCTGAAAATATTTTAATTTTCTTTGTTTCCTTTCCTCAGTGAGCTATTTTCCCTGTTAGAGGCCCTGGGCTTATGGACTTCTGCTTTTCCAACTACTGTTGTAGCTTATCAAATAATAATAATAATAATAATAATAATAATAATAATAACCAAAATGAATATTCGAAATTTAATTGTTGGCGCGAGAAAGTAATTGTGACTGAGTTCTTATAGTTCTAAATACCGAAAATTGGTATGCTAAAAGAAAGAGATAAAACTATTCCCAAATAAATACACCATCTCATATGGCTCATGTATATCTCTCTTGACATGTCATTACAATACAATGGAAAGCATATTGCCGAGTCCCAGCCATGGAAATATTTTCTTTCATAATATTGTTTAGCATGCTCATCTTCTATTAGTGCTGTAATAAATCAATTGTTATATCTATAATAATCTCAAAGGATAGTAATATGCGTTTCAAATCAAACTAGGAACAACACACATTAACAGACAAGAATCTTTATTAAAATACCTTGGAAACCGTGTTACCATCAACGATAAACGACCAAAGCTTAATGAAAAACCCCAATATCGAGCAAAACCAAGGTCGTTTTGCATCTAATTCTCCACAATAAATCACATAAAACAATACAAACTGGATTTTACTGACTCATATTGTTTGATAAGATCGGAAAAAGTTCAATGATAAAAGTACACATTTTCTATATGAATTTGTTCTCTTACATCAAAAGAAAATCCACCGCATGGAATGAAGAAATATAGTAGAAAGATAAAAATCTACAAGGGTGAGAGATCAATTACGAAATTTATATAAATGAAAATGTAATTTGAAGGGTTAAAACAGTGTATGGTCATTTTAGACATTATATTCAATGAAAAATAAAAACTTTGGGGTATAAGTATTCCTATCAAAACTGATAACGAATTACAACGGGAAACATATTGGGTATAACATAAACAAAATGGAAGTTTAAACGTTTTACATATGAATATATATTCTGAAAAAAAAAACCAAAGTTGAAATAATCAGGATTGATATGCATGAATAAATATATGGAAAAAAAAAACTATAGAAAAAGACAAAAGTTGATAGGTTCAATTATTGTAATTGAGTAAAGCTCGAGATTTCGTGAAAACACGCCAAACTATATCCTGCAAAGGCCAACAAACGAAGAATTTATATTATATGATCAGAGAATACTGTAAGCAATTAGAATTTTGTTCTCAAAATTTAATGATAAAATAATGGAGATAATGTTGCATAAACGGTAAAATGTAAAACGTACGATTTAATTACAGAATATATCTAAAGATGAGGTACAACAAACACATCTCAGAAAAGCATTAGCATGTATGTGTAAAAAGCGTTGAAGGGCGTTAATAACGATCTAGAAATAACATTGAATATTAAATATTACATCTAAAATGTGTATTATAAACACTAGGAGGATAAGATTATGAAATTATAAACATTCATAGAATGGAAATGCTTGTAACTCCAAAGTTGAAGATCCTGCAATATATTCTAAAATGAAAAAATGAAAAGCTTTCGCTTAAATACACTTAATACTATTCAATTAACTACTGTTTACTCAAAATTCCTTAGGAAAAAATTAATAATTTTTAGAAAAGCAAAAAATGGCTATTATGAAGCATATAACTAAAAAAAAAAAAAAACCTAGGTTAAAATATTTCGTTTTAAGATCTGGGACAAAAAAATTCCGTTACAGTAACTACAAGTACAGAGATTAGTAGAATGATGAGTGTTAAAGCGTAGGTTTGTACATCGTAGTGTAGTTCCCACGAAATTCTCCTAATTTACAACAGTTTTCCATGAACATCTTGAATTTCAATCGAATGACGCAACAACGGCCAGCCAAAACTATTTAGAAACTGAATTGGAGAAGCAAACAAGTTACAGCATTCAGTGTTTAGAGCGACCATGTAATCGTATTATCTACACTGTGGTAACGTGTCAAGACGTCCACCGTACACAGTCAACAATTGTTGCGAAGTAATTTCCAGTGACATTGTCTGGCAGCCATTTCTAATCATGTGTGTTTCATTGGATGAAGATATGGGTTTATAAATTGAACCTCCAATGTAACTTTGTTAGTCTACGCACACTCTATATATATATATATTATATATATATATATATATATATATATATATATATATATATATATATATATATATATATATATACACACACATATATATATATATATATATAATTTATATATATATATATATATATATATATATATATATATATATATATATACAGTATATATATATATCATCATCATTATCATCATCATCAACATCATCAGCCGTTGCTAGTCCACTTCAGCACAATGGCTTCAGGCACGTCCTTCTTGTCCATATATTATCTGACATTCTCATTTAATGTCCTGTCCATGTCCATTTCTTCTTCTTACATGTTGCTAGAATATTCTTTACTTTAGATTACTCTCATTTCCATGTTGGTATTTTTCTGTATTTTGGTGTTATTCCCATCATTATTCTTTTCATAGCTCTTTGAGCTGTAATTACTAAGGCATAAGTTAATACTGGTATGACCATCACATTAAATAGTTTTCTTTTTAGAGAAATTGGCATTTCACTTTTCGTAATATCCTTTTCTTTACCAAAAGTTCTCCACCCCATGGTTATCATTCTTTTAATTTAGGTCCCATGTCCTGAGGAAACACTTATCGACTGTACAAGTACGTATATGCATTAACAGTCTCAAGAAGTTTGTTCACAACCCTATTTGCTGTCTGCCTGTATTTTCATTGAACATTATCTTAATTTTACTCCTATTAATTTTCAGTCATACATTCCTGCTTTCTTTATTCAAATCTTCTATCCTCTTTTGCAATTCCTCCCATGCTTCACTAAATAGAAGTATGTCATGTGCAAATCTTAAGCTATTAAAGTGTTCCCCGTTTATAATAATTCCTAAATTTTCCCAATGTTGATTATTAAAAACTTCTTTGGGATTCTCTTACTATCTTTATGTAGTTTTAGGATATATGTACTACCCGTATGGATAACTTAAAAGAGTTCTACCTTAAGATTCATTTATTCATTGTCTTTGAAGGGCTTTCATTATTAACGAAGAGAAGGACTTTCCTTACTACAGAAGTTTTGACAAAATCAAAAGCTTTCTCATAGTCTACAAATGCCATACCTAGCGGTTTGTCATAAAATTGATTTATACATTAGCTGGTTACTTACATGGTTATGGTCAGTTGTTAAATACCCAATTCTAACGCCTGCCTGCTCGCTTGGTTTATTCAAGTCTAGCTGCCATTCTCTATTCGGACCAATATGATCTTGTAAATATTCTATATATCATTAGGAGTAAACTTATTGGGTAGTATTTTTCGGGTCTTTTGCGTCTCTCTTTTTGTGAATTAGTTTAATGATAAATGTTTACAAGCTTTAGAGCATTCTTTCAGACACTGCGTAAAGTTCAGCGAGTTTTATTACTATGAAATCGCCTCCATCTATTACTAAATTAATTGCTAAGCCATCTTCTCCATCTTCTCTGCCTCTTAGCATAGCTTTTAACGCTTTCTTTACTTCTACTGTTACTTTTAGTACCGGCTCAAATGTTTCATCATTTCTATTGGCAATTTTTTTTATATAACTATTACATAGTGTTATATACAAATTCTCTGTCATTTTCATCACTCCTCTTCTGTTGAAAATATTCTAATTTTAACCCTTTAAAGCAAACATCTCCTAATGTCCTGTTCCAAGACTTCTTTTCATCAATTCGATGCTTCCTTACTTTAGTGTTTCCTCAATTTTATTACGATTCTGTTTACGAATTTCTTGGGTTTTTATTTCTTTATATATTATATAGTATGTGAATATACATATATACGTCATTACACATTTAGATCTGTATTTACAAGGCAGAAACTATAAATATTTTCTGTTCAAACTATTAACGATTTTCTCCATGACAACCGATTTTGATGCGGCTGACCCAATTTCAAACGAATGTTCCAGTATACTGCAAATCTACTATTTTCGAGCTCTGACGCATTAAATACACCATCTCTCTGGTTCTTTTGTGTATGGTCGGCTTTGTTTTTATTGCCCATGTCTTGTTATGGCTGGAGGTGTTTTAGCTGAAGTTACCTGGTCTACATCACCTCAAAAAACTGATTTATCTTAGTCTGTTCTCTGCACCATTATGATCTACTTGATATAATGTTTTTTATCTATAATATTCACTTTCATAAACAATTCCTCATGTAATGGTTCCGGAAATGTTGTGTTTTCTCTACTATTCTTTAAGCGTTTTTTTCCGTTTCCCCATCATCCGCATGCATTTATGACGATGATCGATGAAGAGAATTATTTATTTGTATTAGCCTCAAATAAAGGGATTGCCCATGTATGTATTTCTACATATGTATATATGTATATATATATATATATATATATATATATATATATATATATATATACATATATACATATATATACATACATATATATAAATATATATATATATATATATATATATATATATATATATATATATATATATATATATATATATATATATATATATATACACACACACAATAGTTCAATCTATATTCATATCAATTTTACTTAATTTATTAATCTTACGTAAAAAAAGAAATAATGTAAAACTTCCACTTACTGAATAAAATATATGTATATATAAATATATGTGTGTGTGTGTGTGTGTGTGCATAGAGATAGACGAGGGAAGGAAGTTAGCAAAATAGTTCTATATTTTGCAAATACCTACCAAAACGTATGTTAATCCGCAAATAATGTCTTCTTGATCTTTTTTAAATATGAAAGTAATTTTTCAGTTATCATAAACACTTTCCAATTTTGCTTTAAACCATGTTATTTACATAATACTTGTTTTAATCATATTCTTTCTTAGCACGATCTATACAAAATGCTCATGTTCGGATATAAATTATTAAGTAGGTCTTATACAGATAGGTAATCTATTGCTAGTCCCCGTTTAAAAAACTTACATTACGTTCTCGTTTTGAGACGAATATGAAAATTAGATAAATCTAATTACCACTTAGTTATGCAATAAATGTCTAACTCACAAATTCATATAATCGCAGTCACAAAACCAACAAAGATAAATAAATAACCATTATTTTAAAAACATTGGTTCGTCAACAATACGCATATACAAAATAATACAGTACCTCCTATTATCGCAAATAGTTTAATCAATGGCCAAGCAAAGGTTCGGCACCAACTCCTGCTCCGTTTTCACCGATATTCTTCGTTTGCTAGGGATAGTTGGCGTCTTTTCATTTGGTAGCAGTTCTAAAAATAAATCAAGCGAATGTTCTAATCGAAATGAATAAAAAATAATTGTATGATGCAATTATAAAAGGGCGCTTGTAGATTTGAAGCTTACTCTGCTAGTTTAGTCGTTTAGGATATTGCTCCGATATACACTAGTTTGTTGACTAATGATAGTGTGATACACATCTCGAAAATGTTAACAATAAGCATATTCTTTATTTATTCCGATTATGCAATCAGTATAGCACATGCAAAATAATTAGAAATTACTTTTCTATATGAGTGAGAGATGCATTGAAATTGCATATTACCGAGAATAATATAATGCGCACTCGCACTCACTGTAAATTGTAATACGATACAAATAACACTCTAATACTAATATGAGATTTCTAAACTATACTTCTAAGAACAATACTAAGAAGTTTCTATGTCTTCTAAATCTGCTTCCAAAATTTCCCTCTGGAATCACGTCACCTAATCGTAAATTTCTATGTATCATTGTAGAACAGTGCTGAATAGATATCTATCAAACTCAAACTTAACATTTCTATTCATATGCACAGACATTGACGGATCGAAAACCTTATATCTTCAAACAGACCAATCCTGACAGAGGGAAAAATAGGGGAGACGCCCCCCCCCCCCACCCCCGTGTACCCACAAACAAAATATTTTCTTATTTACGATCATCGTAACCCAAAATAAAAAGTTTCCTTTCCCAACTGTTGGTTAAACGTATGTAAATGTAATGGGAATGTATTTTCTTTCCCATCTTTCATGCAGCATCACTAAAAAAGTAAATACTAAATTTCTAGTGGTCACACATTGAATTAATTATTTTATTAATCTTTGTGGACTAATTTACCATACGCATTTCAAATTATTACATTTCTTGTAGCAACATAATGTCCAAATTTTCCTGTAACTACTTAAACAAATAATTATCCAGCTCTTAGTTTTTTCGATCTCGGTACGTTTCGGCGTATTTATCTTTTCATTATTTACGTCTTATCATAAATAATCTAATTATCATCCTCATCCCTTCTGCTCGTGCAAGCACATACTGAAGACAGTTTATTTCCTTGCATTTTTTTAACCACATGTTGTCTAATGTTCCTTTCCTACAATATTATATCTTATATTCGACACACTTTCTCGCTGCAATCCTCTTTTTTTTCATATTTCATCATACCGCATCTCCTCAATTAAATGTAATTTTTTCCTTATCCCACAGGGAATATATTAAATTTATTCCTTTCTTTTAGCAAATTCTGCATATATTCATTATTATCTAAAACGCATTTCCACATTAAAAAGAATAATATTCCTGGCCTAGTTAAAACCACGAAGTGAGTTTGTTATTTTTAGAGTGGAGAGAAGAGGAAAGGGCCTTGGGAAGCAGAATGGAGCTCAGGGGGAACCTGTTGGCGGAAGTCTTCTTTGTTCCTCAACATCCCAAGATCAAGGCTAAGTGGTCGCACTTCACATTCTCTAGAGCAAACTCCCCAAACCGCACACATCCAACCTCTTCCATCCCCCCTCTCCATTACCTCGGTGGTAGGGCTCCCTAACTCTCTCACTTCATACCCTCTCATGAAAAGGACTCCCCATCGCGACACCTTCCCCCCATCCCTTACTCCTTGTCTTATTCTACTCTACATTCAAGTGTTCTTTCATTACACGATCCTAATCTAAATGGGGAAACTAGTGTTGTTACGAAGTGCCTACTTCTAACCAAATCTAGGAGCACGTTGAGTACCTTTAAATACGTTGAGTACCTTATGATGTAATGGGATAAGGTTGTTATATAAAGAACTGAATCATACCACGATCATATCCCCCTTTACGTTAACCTAAGAATTTTATAGGGCGTCTGTTTTGTAGTAAAATAATCAATGAAAACACTTCGTTAAATTGCAGATCAATTTTCAGATGTACGGATATAAGTTCGCATTGCATTTCATAAATGGATTAAAAAGCTTTCATAATAATCAGTATGAATGTAAATAGTATTAACAAGTATTCTGATATCAGATGGATTCCAGTTGGTCATTTAGCATAAGAGAGTATGGTATATCTTATGTAGTGATGAAGAGAAGGAATAATTCAGGAGAAAATTAGAAATACAAACAGAAAGCATTCCAAGTAGTGAACTATTAGTGTTATCTGGAGACAAATAACCATGTGGGTGAGAGTTCTGATGGCTTTGCAGGAATACATGGAGGAAGAGGTTTTGGAAGAAGCCAGGTACGTGAAAGATTGTTAAAATTAGCAGAAGCCACGAATCTAGTAGTCTTGAATACACTGTTTGAGAAAAGGGGAAGTCATCTGGTAACATATAAAAGTGTACAAAATTAGACTAAAATTCAATATGTTTTGGTTAGGAAGAAGGACAAGAAAATCATCATCTATTGTAAGAATATTCCTAAGGAATCAGTTTTAGCTCAACATAAATTAGTGGTGGCAGATTTTAGGTTGAAAGCAGTAGGGAAAAAAATCCCTGGCCAGGAATTGGAGGATCAAAACTAGGAAGCTGAAGTGGAAAGAGCCAGAAAAGAGAGATATATAAGTGAAATGTCAGAATCACATGAAGAGATAGGGGATGTTATGAAAGAGAATTTGGTAGCAGCACCAGCAGAGGTGTGTGGGAGGACAAGTAGTAAACACCTGAAGACCTTTTCCTCTTCAGGCCAATGTCAATTACATATAATTAAATCAGTGAATGAATTGAATATTATACAGCTGCCTTTGGAATTGTAGTGATTTACGGTATTTATATGAATAGAAACATGAGCTTCTGAGGAAGGGTTATGGACCCTTCGGTAGGAGGAAATCCCCCTTAAATGTTAAATGACCATTTTACACTGAGGCCAACACCAAGCACACAACCATTTTCGCCAGTTTGTTTTATAGTTAGCATATGAAAATAAATTCTGCAATGATCTAGAGTAAAGAAATTGGGGAAAAAATTAGGAATTACTTTTGGATTGAATGACTTGACATGTGGTGCAGAATTATTTGGCACACCCAATAAGGCAAAGGTAAAAACGCAGAATTTGCAGATAAGGGAAGGTTAAAACGTAAATGCTTCTGAGGCACCATGCAGGTGCTATACTAGGTTAGCCTAATGGTAAGACTTGTGGTGTAAGCACCAATCTAAGGATAAATGAAGAAGTGCAAATGTGTTATTTGAAGGATACTACGTAAAAGACAGAGTGAGACTTGGAAATAGTTATAACAATCGTTCAATGCAAAATAATATAGGTGAAGGAGTGATTTAGATAGAATAGAATTTAGAGCCTTGTTATGTTTGAAGTTTATGAAAAGGTAATTCAGATGCAGTAACAGACAAAAGTGTTTGTTTGTTGGTTGGTAAAGAGATCCTGGATAAATAAAAATGTAGTAACATGGAAAGGCAGTTGAAAATGGATGTAATCGTTGTAAATACACATTTTCTAAAAAAAAAAAAAAAAAAAAAAAAAAAAAAAAAAAATCATAGATGTACATGGATAATAGATTACTTGATAGCAGAGTAGATTAAAACGTAACTTGATGTATGTGTTAAAGGGGAAAAAAGTAGCTGGCAGTAAATAATTTCTATTTTATTGAATATACGATTAAGATATGAATGAGAACGTGGTTGTAAATGCAATTAACACACAGGTTTAATCAAGGCTACAGATACGAGAATAACCATAAGGTTAGATTTCTCTTACTTGGCAATTATTAATAATAATAATAATAATAATAATAATAATAATAATATATGAACCATAAAGTTTTTATACATGAATCTGTAAAAGTTATGAATGATATCATAGAGAAAACAAGAAGTATTTGTAGGCATGAGAAGGAAACAATAGGGGATGCAGGAAGAAAAAAAAACTCATAACTTGATGTGATACAGAATAACTGGAGAGTCAATGTTAAAGAGCATTGACGAAAAGTTAAGGAGAAAGCGAAAGCGAAAGCGAACGAATACGGTCCATAATAAGAAATTGATGAAAGTTATAAGTACTTTACTTCAGTATATATATACATATTGTATAACCATATATATATATATATATATATATATATATATATATATATATATATATATATATATATATATGTACACACAAACATTCTTATAATTCATAATCAAACTAATACTGAAGAGCGATATGTGTTTTCTAAAATTTTAAAACTAAGAAATCACTCCCATAAGATTTTAAAGCAGAGGATAAAGATGGTTAATTATATCACAAAACACAACCGTCTTCTATCAATTATTAAAGAAAAAATGTAATCCATAACATATTCCCACTTAGCTAAAAATTCTGTAAACTTATTTTACGACATCAATAAATCTGCGATGCATGTTAAAAACGTATATTTAATAATTTTATTCTAGTTATAACCAATGAATAAATTTTGGGGAAGCCAGAGAGAATATGACAGAATAAATTGATAAAACCTCTAAATCCTGGTAACACAATCTCATATATATATATATATATATATATATATATATATATATATATATATATATATATATATATATATATATATATATACACATTATATATACATATATTCTGAATGAAGTTCTAGAAAAAGATTTAACCGGAATCTCCTTGGAAGTGGGTCCTTCAGACCTCCTTGAGGTCATCCTACGTACAGGTGGAGTACTTGGTGCGGTTTCGAGTACTGTCTCTACACTGAAGGGTTAGAATGAATTCTTCCATTTACACGCTTTCATTTATTTCGTGATGATATCGACATACTTAATTCTATTTATGAATACGCCTCGCTGTAGTTCGTGACTTCTGGTCCTTGTATACAAAACACAAGAAGACGATTGCTTCTCCTTACAAACAAACAAAATAATAATCTGAAATATATAAGTATAAAGAAATAGGAACTGTTGTTATTATTATTATTATTATTATTATTATTATTATTATTATTAATAATTTCAATATAAGAATCTTCCCAGGCAGTGGATGACACCCAAGTAACAGAAGAAAATTACCTCTGCTACATTCATATTTCCATTGCTGAATCGTGGATGAATATACTATCTGGGTTAATTCCACATACCAACACTCGCTGTTTTCTTTCCACTAACCACCCTTCTAAGGCCACAAAATTGCACTGTTGATTTTATCACACAATCATGACATTCTATTTTCTTTACATAATCTCTCAACTTCAATGTCATTAACCCTGAATATTTTTCTTACTAATTGTCGCGTTATATATTTCATCAATTTCTATCTTAGAAAATTTTCTTTTGTTAATATCGTTTTCAGCTTTATTCCCAGGCAAAGACCCCAAAATTTCAATTTCAAATACTTTACCTTTGGCTTCAACAAAATAAAGATGAGAAAGAATGACAAATGACGAGATATAAAAGGTTTTTTATTCCACACAAAAATCAACATTAGAAAATCATAAGGATATAATTTACTTTAAACATAGTAAGTAATAAAACCTATCTCTAGAGAAAAACAATTCACGATTAAACAATAAAACCTAAGCCAACAAAATGGTTTAGGAAGAAAACAAGAAAATATATCATGAACAGTAGCAAGAAAATAAAAAAAAAAAAGGCACCAATTAACTATGAAATAGTTAAATAACGGGGAGCCAGGAGAGAGCACGGATTAACGCAAATTCGGTTACTGATAACGAAGCCAGAGTCAACGGCTCATAAACTGTGTAGATGTTTAGATGTACAACTAAGATACCTATTATGGTGAGTAAATATCACTAATATATTCCATCATTCAAATCAGTTCTTTATATAAACATGCCACAATCACCAATCGTAAAGTTGTTACATATGACTTCAATTATAGTTTTAAAATACTAAAACGATGAGTTGAAAATCCACAATTAATTAAATAGTTAGCGCTGGAGTAAACAACCATAAAACAAACAAGCTCTACTGTGAAAATATAGGACTTCTGCTATTTCTACTTATAACAATTATAAAACTTGGTGAGCGTTGGTTTTCTTCATTTTCACACAGTAGAATTTATTGCCTTCGTCAACAAAGCCCATTTCAGTGACGTGACCGATACAGATGTATGCATTAACCTTACAGAAATATTGGAACATGTGGTTGAACAAAATCCTTGCGTTTCCTAACCTGAAGGATTGTGCAGAATCCATAATTTCCTAAACGCAGTCCAGTACGACCTATCAACACATACAAACATCATTGGCTGGTTATTGAGCCAGTCAAGATAGTACCTCAAAAGGGAGAACATCCATACATCATTGCATAAAATGACAAGTTCACTGTTGTTCCTAATGGTTGCACACTATGAAATATAACACAGTGTCCTTCCCAGAATGGAGATTCTTAGCAACGCGTATTGAGATTGCAAGGGTTCAACAGTACATCTTTTTGGAAAGGTGTGGTAACTAGGATGAAACAAATTGGAAATTTCCAAGCAGTCGACACCTTGTATTTAGGTAAGGATGACTCAGGCTAAGTGCATACCTAGCAACAATAACGGCACACATTCTTAGGGTGCTGTTTCACCACTTACAGACAAGCCATCAAGCCAGTCAGTTTGTAATAAAGGGTATAGCGGCATTTATATTTTATAGACTAATTAAGCTCAGAAGGGGTGGCTTAGGCTTAATTAGGAAAACAGCGAGGGAGAAAATCTACGCATGGAATACAAAAACCACCAAATGCCGTAATTTTGGATTACAGTATAGAAGCCAGGGAGTAGATAGTACTATTATTTGGCAGAGGAAACAAAGGATTATTAGGAAAAAGTTTGGAAAAATTAAAAAACAATAAATTTTCTTAAGAAACTGAGTATTTCTGAAAAT
This sequence comes from Palaemon carinicauda, assembly GCF_036898095.1. Classification (NCBI taxonomy): domain Eukaryota; kingdom Metazoa; phylum Arthropoda; class Malacostraca; order Decapoda; family Palaemonidae; genus Palaemon; species Palaemon carinicauda. The sequence goes on from NC_090731.1 coordinate 139,620,964, forward strand.
CGAGACTAAGTCTAAACATCTTTATAAAGCTCCTTCGCTTTCTTTTACTTTAGAGACTCCACATCTTCACTATTACTATTATTATCATAATTTCTTTACATATTTTCTGTGTTTCTTTCTGCACTACATGATCTTTTCGTCATCGTATGATTCTATCACCCAAAGTCAGAATGCTTTTGAGAAACATTTTCCCACCCACTCTCTAGTCTAATGAAAAATACCACGAATATAAGCGATAAGGAAACTTCCGAAAGAATTCACGTATCCTAAACCTTTCACAAGAATTTAAGGTCCAGAGAAAAATCCCTATTGCCCCAAGAAAAAAATTGTCTGACCCACCATTAGCCAAAAGGTTAAAAAGTCTACTAAAAGTTTCCAAATTTAATGTCCCATTTCAGCAAGAGTTTAAAATTTATCTTTTGAAATCCATTCAAGGATTTTAATGTAAAATGTATTCATTGTTAAGTGGTTCCTATTAGCTAATTACGCTTACCCCTGTCTTTTTAGTTAATAAAAATATGTGTATTACTGTATACATCAGTTTTGAAAGTTTGTTCGTGGTCGGTTGTCTTAATAATAAGATATGTATTTACCTTCCAAATATATAAAGGAACTTTTTATCAATTTATTACATCACCGTAATTAAACTCGTGAGTATCTTTAAGAATTCATGTATAGCGAACTAACAAATGAAAAATGACTGCTTGAATCGTTCTTCTCTTGTTTTTTCTTTCCTTTGCTGCGATAAATAAAAACTAGTAACTGCGGAAGAAGGAAGCGTTGGTAATTGACGTGTTCTTCTGGCTATTATATTCCCGTTATTAAGGTTACACCCGGCTACTATAATCACCTGTCCTCTAAATTAAATGCTGTTATGCAAATTGCCGCTGTTTTTTTCATGACGTTTAACGAGCTCTGTATTACGATGATTTCAAGGTTGCAATGAACGTTTCTTTTCAAGGCAACACTAATAACCAGCTGATAAGTAAAAAATAAAATTTTTGTGACTAACCCTGAAAAGTTTATGTTTTCAAACTTTTTTTTTCTCTTATAATGTAAATTTTTTTCTTATATTTTACAAAAGCCTCATTATACCCATTAACAGGTTGAAATAAATGTCTCTTTTGTCATTTCAGAGTAAATTTTCAATAACTTAAGAAATAACCGGATTATTATAGTAGCATTAACTAAAAATGGGTAACTTTTTTTTGTTGATAATGTATTCAATTTTGTATTATTATTGCAATTCCTTCAATTAAGGGATTTTTCTTGTTTGCTATTCTGAAATGCATGCTAACATTTTTTTCATGTGCCAAGGAAGTTGCGCTAAGCAAATCCTTAGAAGCCATAAACTAATTAATTAATTCAGTGGAGGGCGTAGGAGTCGAGGAAACAGGAAGCAGCTAGTGAATTTTAAGGGAGTCCATGAAATACAGAAAAAATAATCACCCTTGAAATTATAAGTTTGTTGATTCCCGACACCACTAGATTGGATGGTCAAATACTGAAGGTTTGGATGGATACAGAGTCCTTCAACCAAACAGGTTATATCCAGGTTCGATAGGACTATTACCCCACAAAATGACCTCTGATATTGCCTCACATCTATCTTTTAATCTCTTAAAACATCTTTCTTGATTTATCCCTAATTACCCGCTTGTCAACAGATTGGGCTGTTCGCCATGATCTTCATGTTGAGCTCGGTTACAGAAGCCACAATTAGCCAACTCGGAAGTGTATACATCATTACTCCTCAACATTATGAGACAGATCCCTACGCTGCTAAAAGGTAAGATTGCTTTCTGTTCACGTGAAATAAAAGAGCACTTATGAGGTGAAATATCTTGTGATTATTTTTCATCTAAATTTGTAACATTTATCATTTTTCTAGCATATATAGATTTTACTGTTTTGACAAAGTAAGGTGAATTCTAATTATTTATTATAAAAGACAGGTTTTCGAAGAATCTATAGCACCATTGAAATTTTTCCTGAAACAAATGGAAATGAAGGATTATAGCCATTAAAGCTATTATACGAGAAAAGAAAAAGTTCTTTTAGAACAAGCCACAGACACTGAACTTGCCTATCAGTATTATTATCATTATCATTATTACTAGCTAAGCTACAAGTTTAGTTGGAAAAGCAAGATGCTATAAGCCCAAGGGCTCCAACTGGGAAAAATAGCCCAGTGCGGAAAAGAAATAAGGATATAAATAAACGATATAAGTAAAGAAAATTAAAATAAAATATTTTAAAAACATTAACATTAAAATAGATATTTGATATATATACAATAAAAGGACCTATGTAAGCCAGTTCAACATAAAAACATTTGCTGCGAGTTTAAACTTTTGAAGTTCCACTGATTCAACAACCCGATTAGGAAGATCATTCCACAATTTGGTCACAGTTGAAATAATGATGGAGAAGACCTAACTATTAGAATTAACTGCATACCTAGTATTACCAACAGGATGGAACTGTAGGGAAGATCAGAATGTAAAGGATGGTCAGAATTATAAAAAAAAAAAATCTTATGCAACTAATTAAACGATGGTGCCAGAGATTAATATTTAGATCAAAAATAAGAAATGTGTAATAGACCGTAAGTTCCTGTCCAACCAATTAAAATGAGAATAAGCAGCTGGAGACCAGACAGGAAAACAATACTCGAAACAAGGTAAAATGAAAGAATTAAAACACTTCTTCAAAATAGATTGATCACCAAAAATCTGGAAAGACTTTCTCAGTAAGCCAATTTTCTGTGCAACTGAAGAAGAGACAGGCCTAATGTGATTCTCAAAATTAAATTTGCTGTCGAGAATCACACCTAAAATTTTAAAAGAGTCATACAAAGTTAAAGAAACTTTACTAATGCTGAGATCAGGATGTTGAGGAGCCACGGTCCTTGACCTACTTACAATCATACTTTGAGTTTTGTGAGGATTCAACTTCATACCCCATAATTGGCACCAAGCACTAAATTTAGCCAGATCTCTATCAAGGGATTCAGCAACCCCAGATCTACATTCAGGTGATGAAATTGATGCAAAGAGAGTAGCAACATTTGCATATGCAACAAACTTGTTTTCTAGACCAAACCACATGTCATGTGTATATAGTATGAAAAGTAATGGCCCAAGAACACTACCCTGAGGAACACCAGATATCACATTCATATACTCACTAAGGTGCCCATCAACAACAACTATTTGCGATTTATTCTTAGAAATTCAATAATGATGCTAAGAAACGACCCACCCATTCCCAGCTGTTTGAGCGTGAAAACATGGGCCTCATGATTAACACAGTCAAAGGCAGACTAAAATCAAGGCCAATCATACGAATTTCCTGACCATAGGAATATAGCAACGAACTATTCAATGAAATGAAAAAGAGCCGTACGAGAAGTCATTAAAAAAATATCGGCTAATATTTACACATCAAAGTGAGAAAAAAGAAGAGAAAATAGGTACAAAAAATAAGGAAAGCATAGAGTGGTGGAATGCTACCGTAGAGATTCAGACAATATAGAAATCTGAGAACATTAATTAATAGGTCATCTGGTGCTTCAGAATTACACGCATCGACAATTATGCATAATTAAATCATAAATACGAATGTTCAGCTTATCTCATTTTAGCAAAGGTTTGTCTGTTTGCGGGAGGAATCAAATTGATTTTTGATAGAGCGTTATCACCACTTACGACCTACATTTCGGGAAGGACACGAGCTTGATTAAGGTTAAGCCTACTTAAATTACAACAATCCTCAATTGGAATACAGGCTTAGAGTTGCTATTTCTCATCATAGAGAAAATACCAAGTAATTTCTTCCCAATTTGCACATCACGTCAATCTATATTCATATAATAATATATGCAACAAGTTTAACTTCATCTTCGTGAAATATCTCTTCACCGTATCATCATTCCTATTTCATCATAACTTCAATTACTGCAAACGAAAACCAACATATATATATATATATATATATATATATATATATATATATATATATATATATATATATATATATATATATATAGCTTTGGTTACATCACTAAAAGAGCTGCAGTTCATCTTCACCTTTGTGGAATACTTGTAAACACTGTACTGCTCCAAAGAGTTGGATGAGTTTCCATCGTTTAAATCTAATAGCTTATGCAGTCACAAGCACTATTTTATACTCCAAGATCAACCATTCAGGGGATTACATATGGCTCACTGATCTTTGCCTGATAAATTTACCCTTGTAAACCTTCAAGATGTATACTGGATTGAACAACAAACGAGCAATATGCAGTGTGAAAGGCTGAATGCTTCGGAATGCACAAGACAAAATTAATTACGAAAAGTCCTTTAGGACATAAAATGCAGACCTTAAGGTAAAGTACGTAAAGAGAATCGCTATGAGCGGCGGATCTTCAGGTGATCATATATATATATATATATATATATATATATATATATATATATATATATATATATATATATATATATATATATGTATATATATATATATATGATCATATATATATATATATATATATATGTCTTTGTATATATTTATATATAGATGTGTTTTATATACATATAGTTTTGCTTAAGTATTTATATGGATAAGGCTACCGTTATTGATATAAAGAAATTGTATTGAAAGTTAAAACAAGAATTTACCGGTCAGCAGAAAAGATCCTTTTTGGCAGGTGTCTAATGAGGTTTGATCTCCGCCTAGTAAACACCTGATAACAGCTCAGGTAGCTGGAATGGGAGCGGCATTGTTCTATAAGTCTCTATATGTATGTTCGTACGTTTACTGTCCCTATAAAATGTAAAGAAACCTCTCACAATAAATCAGTCCTCTGAAGAAGTATCGCGAAACTAGTGAGGACTTAATCTTATATTTCATATTTTTATCTTCCCTGTGGTTCTTCTGCATCTGAGCATCACGTTTCCCTGTGATTTTTATGCGCATATATATATATATATATATATATATATATATATATATATATATATATATATATATATATATATATATATATATTATATATATACACACATACATACATATATATATATATATATATATATATATATATATATATATATATATATATATATATATATGTGTGTGTGTGTGTGTAGAGAGAGAGAGAGAGAGAGAGAGAGAGAGAGAGAGAGAGAGAGAGAGAGAGAGAGAGAGAGAGAGAGAGAGAATTCAACTTGGTTAATCGTAGCCACCTCTGGTTAATCCTGTGAGATTAGTAAAAAAAGGAACATCTGAGAGAGAGAGAGAGAGAGAGAGAGAGAGAGAGAGAGAGAGAGAGAGAGAGAGAGAGAGAGAGAGAGATAACTCAACTTGTTTAATTGTAGCCACCTCTGGGTAATCCTATGAGATTAGTCAAAAAG
>NC_090731.1:139633880-139646380 GCF_036898095.1 Palaemon carinicauda
TTCCTTCCCTTAATGAAAACCTACATTTTTTTCTTTCAACTTCATTCCATATTCCTTTAATATTAAGGAACACAAACCACCTCTTCATACCTTTGAATTAAGAAATATTCTACTTAAATGTTTTCTTAATATATACAAATATAAAGCTTTATTGTTTACAAATAATAAAAAAAAATATATCCCTCTTTCTCACCAGTATCATGGGTATACTGAGAAGTATGTCTTACTTAATTTAAAGAGCTACTGTAAAGTATTTTGTCTTTGTTGGTAAACAACACTATGGCAGTTAATATGGTTAATTTGATCTATAGCTCAGTAATACCAGTGTTAATGTTTACATCGGAAATGTGTCTTTAAGACGAAAAGAAAAAGTGAAGCTTAAGAGAACAGAGATGAGAATAGTCAGGTAGTTTATAAGAATAATACAGCTTGAAAAATTGGAAAATGATGAGATATGGCAGGCGCAGTAAAGATTACACAGGAGATAAAAATGTCACGACTGGAATGATATAGGCACTTGTTGAGGATGGAGGCTGGGAAGAAAGTGAAGACAGCCAGGGAGGAAGTGAAGAGAGCCTGGGAGGAACTGTTTAAGGTGGGGGAACGAGAGGGGAGCAGAGAATTAGATGGCGAGATAAGGTCATGGATGATCTGGAAACAAGAGGTTTGGTGGACAAGGATGCCTTTGATGTAGGGATAACGGTTGGGAACAAGAAGAAGAAGAAGAAGAAGAAGAAGAAGAAGAAGAAGAAGAAGAAGAAGAAGAAGAAGAATATCTATAACAACGCTGACAATAACGTTCTTATTTATGAACTTCGAAACCTAGATAAATTTGTGTTCGTATCTTTTTTATAAACCTTTGTCTACCTCGCCAAATATTCTTAAAGGTACTAAACCTCTTCTCTCCATATCATCTTTCTTTCCATATCTAAATCCTATCTTCCTATAAATCTTTCAAGATATTCAGGTTTGGACCAAATTTCTGGAAGGTGTGGGTTTCCTTGGCTAATGTACGTTTTTGAACTGATATTTAACCAAACAGACCGGTCAAAGGACGAAACCACCCTACAGACTTTGATAGAGCAAACATCTGACTAAGAATTTGAAGTTACTACTTTCAGTTATATAAACTTACAAAATAAAATTGACTTATTGCAAACATGTACTTGGACCTCCAAAATGTAAACAATGATAACAGTAAATGATTCATGCTTTATCATTTTACCCCTTGGGCTTATGGCATTTTGCTTTTCCAACTAGGGTTATAGCTTAGCTTATAGTAATAACAATAATAATAATAATAATAATAATAATAATAATAATAATAATAATAATAATAATGATAATAATAATAAATAAATAAATAAATAATAATAATAATAATAATGATGATAATAATAATAAATAAATAAATAAATAATAATAATAATAATCATAATAATAATAATAATAATAATAATAATAATAATAATAATAATAGAAAACAGCTACTGTATTTGTTTCTCCCTACTTATTGTAGAAAACATTAAATGTAGACGGAAACGAGGTAAAATAGGCAAACTGTCCAGAAAGGGAAAAGTCATATGCATTTAAGGTTTAACTAGAGGGACACTCAGTAGAACACCTTAGTTATTGACCTTTTGCTAGACCTTGACCTACGACTTTCAAAATTGGCCACGTTTAGGAAAACCCTGTAATCATGATTCATACCAGTAACAGAAAGTATCCAGTTAGCTTTGCAGAGTATTGGCATTTAAATTAGTTGAGTTACATGTTATAACAATGCGCAGGGTTAGAAGACTATCATTCCCATTACTACTGAACTATAATGATCTCACCAACCTTTATGGAAGGTTTATATGATGCTGAAATAGTCGTTTAAACCACTAGACACCATACCAATTTATTTGTCACGTTTTTTTTCACGTAGACATATTATTGATAGGCCGTTAGGCTTTCTAGTAATTATCTTTATGTTTATTTGTTAATGATTCGGAATTCTTCACTTCTCAGAAGTCGTTATTCTGAAATTCAGTCCTAATTATCTAGTATCCATTTCCGTTTTTCCAATTTTGTAACAATTTAGCCTTGTAACATTTCAGTTACACATGTTCGATTCACATAGTCACAGTACAATACTTGCAAAACTTATACCTTGTTGAATTCTTATTCCTGAGGCAATATTTCTGGATGTCTTCTTTCCCACGGTTATCCCTACATTAAAAGGTCAGTTGCCTAATTCACCCTCTCCAATGCTTTCTATCAAAGGCATCCTCTTCCAACAAGCATTTTCTTTCCATACCATCCTTCACCTTATCCCACCATCTAATTCTCTACCTACCTCTCGCTCTTCTCTGCATAACAGGTTCCTCCCAACCTTCTAAACTCCAGTCCCTCCCCACCATTCATTCTCAGCATGTGTCCACACAAGACACTCTCATCTCCTCTGTAGTCTTTACTACACCTGCCGCTCTTCTTATTACATCATTTTCCCATCTCTTAAGCAGTGATATCCTTATAAACAACCTCAGCATTTTCATCTCTGTTCTCTAATGTTTTTCTTCCTCTTTTCATCTTAGAAACCTCATTTCTGACACATACATTAACACTGGTCTTATCACTGTGGTATAGGTCTTGCCTTTCAGCTAAATTATCACATACCACTCCCGCTATCTCCCTCCACTTTCTCTAAGCTGTTTTTATCCTATTCTTAACTTTAGACTCAGATTCTCCCTCCTGACTTATAGTAGATCCCTCGCGAGTATCCAACGGTTCCACCAGTTTTATAACCAAGCCTCTACATCAGAGTATAGCCACGTATAACTAGTCTGTCTCTGCTTTCCTTAATGCTCACCATAACCCCAGTCGGATCTACATTTACCCTCAAGCCACCCCTCTCCAAAGTCTCCAGCCATTCTACAACGTTACCCTTCTCTGTAAGTCTTCGTTTTCCTCATTTACAGCTGTAATCCCCTAATAATCTAATAATCTGCATATAGCAACTAGCATAGCTCTTTATTTCTGATCCCTTAACTAAACATATCCAAGACCACCACAAATAATGATGACCCCTGGAGAAATTCAACACTAACTTCAAAGGTTTCTGTTTCTCCAAAATGTCAGCCTTGTTCTTTTGTACATCAGCTCAATCATTCTAACCAACTTCTCTGGGACTTTTCTATTCCAGAAGTACCAAACCATCATTTCTCTTGGTATTCTATCGTAAGCTTTCACTAGATTTACTAAAGCGCAGAACTTCTGGTATCCTCTAGCCTCTTTTTGTAGCTGTCTCACTATAAAAATTATATCTACAGTCCCTCTACCCTCATGAATCCATATTGCTGTTTCCCAATCTCTAATTTAGTACCATCTCAAAAACTTTCAATCCCTGTTCTGTTAGTTTAATTCCCCTGTAGTTACCACATTCCATGGCATCACCTTTCTGCTTAAATATAAGATACCATGGACTCTACTTCCAGTCTTTAGGGATTATTTCCTCTTCCCATATCGCTCTTAATAAATACAACTTTCCCATCCCCCTTCAAAAAGTTATGTATCCGGCAAAGAGACGACTGCTGACTTTGTTTTAAGGATAATGATTAATTCTACCTACAATTGAGCTGTATCACTCTGTAGCCTTAATCTGAATGATTATTATAAGTGGAATATCAATTTCAATCAGACCACAGGAAAATGAACTAAACCCTTGATCCTGTGTCAATGTATTGGACAATGCAAAGATATTTCCAATGTTATAAGACTTACAGAGCAGGGATTGTGTGAATGTCAATATTTCCCAGAGTACTAACAAATGCTATTCAAATAACCAAAAAACTACAGAAAATAAACCACTGAAAGTAAAAGCCCTATCTATAACATTCTTGTGTTGGTGTTCATCTTTTTTTCATTTAATATAAAAAAAATTCCTTACTCATATTATAAAAAGAATTATAATCCAATATGTTTTTGTTCCCTTGTTAATAAAAAAAAAAATCCTACATTTCATACCCTAAGGAAACAATGTAAAATATGAAAAACAGCCGAATTACAATGCTTTAAAAACAGAAAATAGGGAGGTTCATTACATTTTCATAATTTCCATCTCTTGATCTCCACAACTAATTCACTTTTAGTTCGTTCTTTAATAGGTTACGCACCTTTCTTACTTTCATTTTTTCTTTAACATTAATACCTTAGAGCATTATCATTATTATTATTATTATTATTAATAGCTGAGCTACAACCCTAATTGGATAACCTTTATACGTCCCCCCCCCCCCTTCGCAGAATAAAGAATAAGAAAGGGTTAGTAAAACACTTAGTAATGTAGGCAACGAATTTACTATACAATGAAACAGTGGTTAGTGGAACACAAACAGTTATATATGATCTTAGCGGCAAAAAAGAAAAAAAAAATCTGGTTGACCCCTAAACTCAACCTGCTGTGAGTTAGTGTCATTTCAGAACATATCTCTTAAAAAGGCGGTAAAGCTACTCATGTTTTGGGTTATTTTTTATTTTCTTTATCACTAAAGCAACTTACAATTAAAACGAAAACATCAGAGTGGTGACGAAGCCACACTACTATTACAGCAACATAAGCAGTTAGTATCAGCTAATGGTAATCTTTCCGCAAAGCTGCAGGACATATGCGAATCGACACGGCTTGTGACAGGAGCAAACACTAAAAACAATGTCTCAAATTTCCTAAAAATCGCGAATGGAACAAGCTACTTGCTTCGTAACAGAAATCACAAAATCTATAAATATTCGAGAAATCTTGTCTCCATTTTTTTTCATCATCAAAATAAATGTCTCTCTTTTCAGAAACTACTCTAGGCCTTAACATTTCTCGTTTCCTAATATTCGGCTATGGCATGATGGTTGCTATTAGCAGGCTGTCATTTTCTTTACAAAAGTTCATAAAAATAAGAGCAATGAGTAGCAAGAATAGAACGTAACCTAATTTGTAGTTTTATCCGTTCTAACCAGCTGAGTACTTCCATAAAGTGTAAAACACTCACACATAGCTTTGTCATATATCTTATTTCAAAAACTTAAATAATCTCATTTAGGTATCTGTACATTACGCTTGAGAAGTTTATAGTGTAGTTACCCAAGGGAATTGGTTCGTTTTCTGTTTTAAACAAAGCCGTTTTCTATTTGATCCCCCAATTTTTTTTTAGTTCAAAATTTAACAATGGTCTTTACTAAACTGTTATTGAAATTTTACATGTTGCTTTATTTTCAGATTTAGGTAATATGTATTGATTAAAAACTTTGTTATGATATACAAGTGTGTTTTTTTTTTTAAACACAGATATACTGTATTTATCTGACGAGTTTATAAGCCTTCTGAATTCCCTGGAGTATTGTACACAATGATATTAATCTTAATATGCAGTCTAGCACTTGAATGGAAAACAAGGGCATTCGTTGCTCTTTGTAGCATGTATAGTATTTATATATTTATAATTAAATCATATATAGGCAGATATATTATACATTTGACAAGTCAAACTCACGAGGCAGTTGCTTTGGCTTACACTCTATTGATTCACAATTTTTTTTCCTTCAAAAAACAAGGTTAATATATCTTACAATGTGTTTATAACTATGAAACACTGAGCTGAAAGGAAAGATCATATAAACACATTGTAAACTCAGCTACAACAACCATAGAAAATCAATTACCACTAAATCTAGTTTCCTGTATGAAATGTAAATCTGTCGTTAAAATAATGAAGAAAAACGACTGAGGACACCGAGTGGTAAAAGGATCCTTCAACTAACATACATACATACATACATAATATATATATATATATATATATATATATATATATATATATATATATATATATATATATATATATATGTGTGTGTGTGTGTATGTGTGTGTGTGTCTGTAAATAGGATCTTACAGACCAGCAACAAAATATTGAACTTGCATTCACAAGGCATGGTTGTATGCCTATCTCTTGCCCACTAGCTGACACAAAGTGAATGAGTACCAACAACAGGTGGGTAATTAAACAATCGTAGTGCTACTGCTGCAACTTCAATCCTAAATACTTGCTGAGAATAAGTTACCCTTCTTGTGAATGAATATATATATATATATATATATATATATATATATATATATATATATATATATATATATATATATATACATATACATATATATATATATATATATATATATATATATATATATATATATATATATATATATATATATATATATATATATGTACTTCACTCCTAATCATACAGCATATGAAAATGTATCTTACCCTGCAAAAGAAATGTTAAAAGCAGGAATAAATGAAATCAAATGGTAACATTTCCTCCCGATAACTTTGCACTCAAATTATGGAGTGAAAACTGTTGGGACAAAATAATACCGATAGATATAAATTCTTCCTACTTTCCCTCCTTTCTGCGTTTCAGTGTTTCCTCACACACACACACACACACATATATATATATATATATATATATATATATATATATATATATATATATATATATATATATATATATATATATATATATATATCAGTGTATTATAAAATTACATAGATTCATGTAAGGATAGATAACAAGTGCCATCACCCAAAACACCCATACTATTATCCTTAAGGACCCATTTCTCACAAATAATGAGACCAGGCAGGGAAAACTCCTTAAAACAGTGATTACTTTTATTCTTGAAAAAAAAAACACACAGACACACACACATCACTTCTCATTATCAGCAAGGACATTCCCTCACAAAGGGAGCCACACGATCTAAACAAATAATTTTATTAGATATAATGAAATCGATACTTCTTGATTGGTTCAAAGTGTAAGCTTGCCAAAGCAACTTCCAACTGTGGATTCTTCCCATCTTTTCTCTAGTCTTTAGGGAGTTCTGCCCGGAAAGTGGAGTGAACTACACAGCTTTCTGTATATATTTCCATTTGCTTATGCTTATGCTGTATCTGCATTAAACTTCTACAAGACATCTGCATAATATCTGTATTACTTATAACAAAAGCAGCATTGTTAACGCAATTCATCTCCAAACACCGTTCTCATCTTATATAACTGATTTATCTCTATCCATAGAAAAAAAAGTATTTACAAATAATGCAATGTTGGCGGGATATGGTACAAATATATGGTTATGTGGGAGGTAGAAAACGCTTCACTTTTTCTGGGAGGGAGGGAATTCAACTAATCTAAATTATGTGTCTGTTTGCTTGACTGGTTTATTTTGGGGTGTAGATAAACTAATTACTTTTGTAGTTACATTTTCCATGAATAACATTATTTTTTTTTCGGCTTTTGTATCCTAATAAAATACTACAAAAATCCCCCTCTCTCTTATTTTCAGTTAGGATCCACCGTTATCATCAAATGACCTACAATATCACACATCAACATACAGTATAATCTAAAATATATCTTTACCTATTTCCATGCCGTTTCGTATCATACCATGTACCCACAATTTGGTCAGCTGGAAGAATATTGATATACTTCAGTAATTAACCTTTAAACATTGTAGCTATGAAACAATAAATTTCATTGTTCCCTCGCTAATGCTTATAATGTAAATGCACCTTTTTTCAAAGTCACGTTTCTAAGTTGCATCATGAGCATGATGTGGCAGAACCTCTTACAGTTGGGTATATAAAGAAAACTCATCAAATAAAATAGTACTTTCATAAAAAAACTAACTTCAAGGACGAATCATCCCTTTCCCGTTGTACAACTGTCAAGTCGCCATAAACAAAAACAACATTCTATAGCATCTTTTTCTGCGTGCAGCAAAGTATGAGGAAACTCAATCTTATTCAAAGCGAGGGTATATATTATCACTTCATATGTATATATAAAAAAACAAACAAACAAAAAACAAGACATCTGGAATCACTTCAAGGTATATCTATTAAAGCATTGCATAAGAGTATCAATACTCCAAAATTTTTAAAAGCCCTGCACTAGAAAGATTATGATATATCTATAGATATGGAACCATTGGCACCGTTATCAATTGTCGAATTGCTACTTGAAATGAATTTTTCTTGCAAACTTAAAAGGCTTCATTTTGCGTCACCCTCAAGCTTATGGTCATCTAACTAATGCCTAGATTCGACTGTTTCATTAGTAGGTCTCCACTGTAATGATACCTAATGGTCCTATGAGGCTAATCTGGATGAAAATATTTGAAAGAGATTATCATAAAAGCCACCATAGATTGATGCAAGGAACAAGATCCTAGTAAAATGCGATAGTCATAATCGTTAAATCTTGAAGCGAAGAGATTTTATTCACTTCTACCACTATATTTCCCTTTCACTAATAGCTTCTAAAGGTGTCAGTTTTATTGAGTTTTTTATCATTTTTTTTTTTCAATTGTATGTATACAGTAGATAACCAGGCACTTACAATACCCTGAACATTAGATTATTAAGAAAGCAAAATTCGAAATGGAAAATATACTTTATCCATAAATCCGCAAAATACACTTTGAGCAAGTAAACTTTAGGAACAATATTTTCAAAAGCTACCACTCATTGTGAAACAAACCTACATTATTTATTTTCCTATTCACAACGGATGCCTAATGCTCGAGACGCCTCATAAACTACACTGTGTCTGTGAATCCAGTGGGTATTCTGTATGCAGCACTAAGGAATACTCCGTTTCACTGTCAGTTTCAGTTATTGAAAAGAAATGGTCTTTCCTATTATCACAAATGTATATCAAGTGGAAAAAAAAATAATTTTACTACCTTGACACTGAGGTGATGCTACATATAAAAATGATTGTCTTGTCAAGATGGATCTACGAGTATTTTCATTTACTTTTTCTGTGAGATCTAACCAAGAGTCTGCAGTTTGAATTATTATTCATACATGCATTCTATTTGTAAACACACATACAGTCGATCTGTCCACACCTCTTACTAAACGCTGTATGTATCTCGAATGAGTCGTAGCGGCCTGGAAATAGGCAAAGAAATTCTTAATGTTATCGTTATCTGAGACACAATAGCTCTTAAGAAAGGCAAGATAGATAAAAATGGTAATTAGATTTTCCAAACCTTAAAATCAGGACGAGATAAGGGTGATTAGGTTCAAGGAGATTAAGAACACCATAGGGAAAGATACTTTGGGGCACAATGATATTATAAGCATTCGGGTTTCAGGATGAGGTATCAAGTGCAAAACATGATGTGAATTACATAGTACGTAACGGAGGAGACTAAAAAAAAATATTCTACTTTTAAGTCTCCGTGTAGAATGATATTGATTTTTAATTAAACTCTTTTATTTTCTCGTTTTATCTCTGTCTTTCTCTCAATTGCAGGTCTGGAAACTGTTTTTATCAAGATTTACATACACAACACCCATGTTTAACACTTCTTTTTACCTTTCATACAATCAAGGCAGTATATTTATATATATATGTACAATATCTCAAAGCGGGGCATCAGGATTAGATTAGGACACAAGCTTATTAGTGCAGAGTACAAGTCTTTTCATTGTTAATCCAAAGAAGTCATTTACAAAATGTTTATTTTAATTATTTTCGCTTTAATAGTTTTCATTTTCAAATTTATTTACGAATAAACGTTTAGTTTTAAACGCTTTAACCGCAGTCACTATACATAAATATTTTATACTTGTATTAACTATTTAAAAAAGTACAAATGTCTGTCACAATATCTGTGGTTAATATTTTACCCCAAGCCGAGAACCGCGTTATGCTTGGGTTTAAGCTCACTCGTTTGTCGTGCATTCAGCTTAATCAAAATTGGTAACTTTTTCTTTGCATTCACAGAATAAACATTTGCTATTTTCTTCTTTATCTTAACCTAATACGAAGCACACATACCAACTGAAGCAAATGCAAAATAATAAAATATAAAACAGCAACACAAAGACAAATTCATATATTGCGTAGGGTTTGGATTTTGACACTGTTAGAAAGCAAAGTTTTTTTTATTTTTTTATAGGACATCCTCCTGTAGAAATACGTAAGGGCATCATGGAGGTGTCCCATTAACGACGAGCTTGGGGTCGCAAAGACCCTTCCATAGATAGATCCTCAGGTTAGCATGGCGATTGCAAACAGAAGCTTTTGAGTTTCTGATCGTTTATTGTTCGGCTTGGTTCTCCCATTTTACTAACAGAAGTCCTATTAGTGATTAAAAAAAAAAAAGATTAGCTTGATTTTATCTGCAATCTAGGGAGATACGAAGCTTCAACTACACCAACAGCTTTATGGGAGGGAAGAGGTTTTACCAAAGGAAAACGGAATTCAGCATTTTCTATCTAGGAATTATTTACATCTCAGTGTTTCATAACAGGTGTTCGTGATATCTGAGCAATAAAGAAAAAAATCACCATTATAATTTTTTTTGACTAATGAGTTTTTTTTTTTTTTTAATTTTCTTCTACGTATTATTTTATCTATGAATACAACAGTCTTTCAATATTATATGATTATTTATAGGCGTAAATTATTCTATTGCAGCTGCCCGCTTTCTCCGAACTGTAAGAAACTGCAACCAGTGTACAGTAAAATATAGAACGAAAATTTAAAAAAGGAACTTCAATGATTGGGAATCATTTGTATAATATTATTCAAATGTTTTCGAACATCAACTTCAGTTAAATTATACTTCCATACAAAATCAATCTTGCACAAAATCAGCGACTAAAACAGACGAAAGGCATTTATGTCTACTTGATCAGCTCTATTTAAAGGAAAATAAGCTATGAACATTAACACATTATTTAGCTATATACTTAATTATATGTTATACAACCATATAAATAAGCATATTCATGTATGTGTGGGTGAATTTACATGTTTATCTATATGCTTGTGTGCGTATATACACACACATATATGATGAAAATTTCATAGAAAATCTGAAGCTTTTAACTCTTGTTCCTTCTACAGAATACCTTGCTCACCCAGAAGTATTTCCTATTTGTTAGTAGTCTGGCTCTATGAACTATGATAATAAATGCAAAATATCGCTATTCATCTATCGTGTGTTTCATCATGCGTTCAAATACTGCACTTTTTAACAAGACTATGTCCTGAAGTTTAACGTTCAGGTCAGTTAACTAAAACCAGTTTTGCCATGGTCAGGAGTCAAATTAAGTTCCCTCTAAGATGATATAAAATTAAGAGGAAGTATTAAAAATCTAGTTATTAAGTTTCTCTACTTTTTCATAGATCTCCTTCACCTACGAAAATGTACTCTAGCAAATATCATTTTACTCCTACATAATCTGATATAAATCTGTCAATAGAATTTGAATTTATAGAACAAACGGTACCATTATCATAACAATACAACAAATACTATAAAATCTCTCTCTGCGTATGGTATACCTTTTCATATCCAAAAATAATGACTCAAATAAGTAGCTCAAGTTTCTTCACTGCTTGTTAAAAGCTCACGATGCATGAAACTAGCGATAACTAATAGCTTTTATCTTCCGAACAGGTTTTCATTAAGAGAGAATTGTTGAAATATTCGTTGTGTCATCAACAGACTTGGTTTTCCGGTAGAAGAAATATGTTAGGAGCAATCATTTGATAATTACCGAGAACTTGTCTGGATGACCAAAGGAATGATAGAAATGTAAGGATGCTTCCGTCATCAGATTTTGTGGACAGAATTTAAAGGGAAATCACAAGGCCTAATAATTATCATCATCTTGATTTGATACTCATGTGCTAATCTGCTTTGATTAGGGTCGTGTAAATGCATGTACATATATATATATATATATATATATATATATATATATATATATATATATATATATATATACACAATATATATATATAATATAATATAATATATATATATATATATATATATATATATATATATATATATATCGTACACTTATTTACTTTTATGAAGTAAAATTAGCATGAAGATCATTTTATGCGACAAGATCTTAGTTTTAAGATTATAAACAATATTCAAAGATTTCCCCTACAATAAATAAATGTGGAATTCTCCACGGTATTTGAGATCGCTGCTTTCAACTTTATATACGGTACATGTGTAGAAACGCACATTGCTACACACACACACATACATAAATACCAATAAATGAATACACTACTGCATATAATGTATATGTACATATACATAACATAATCATATGCAATACCTATTAATTATTCCTAAATTTAAAATCTGGATCATCCCAACGTACTGATATTATCTTCTTCACTAACTTCTTGTATAGTTTTCAAACTACCTTCCCTCTCTAACTCTCTCCTGCCCTACGTGACTACATCAGAGGGCTCGTCCACAATCACTGGGGTTATCACCTTTTCCACCCGAGGGGAGTGGAGCTCCCGAGACATGTGCGGACTCTCAAGCCGAGGGGAGTGCAACTCCCTCGGCATATGAGGGGACTCCAGTCTGGGAGAGTGGAGCTCACGAGAGACGTGTTGAC
>NC_090731.1:139651380-139708880 GCF_036898095.1 Palaemon carinicauda
CACACCCACGTAATTGTTATTGTTGTTCTTCTTAGCTGGGAAAAGACATTCTGAAATAAGAATTTTACTCCTTTAATAGCACTTTTATATACTAAAATCTACCCTATGAATAATTATTATGAATGGACATATGAAAAGAAAAATCAGATGCGTTTGCCAATATGTAATAAAAGTACAGACATATCGACCAATATATAGCAATCTTAATTAGTTTCATACCGTAACCTTAAAAAGACAGAATTAACAGTTGCAGACAATCTCCCCTTAATGAATCGAGAATGAAATTTTAGTAAACTGTCTAGTCTTCACCTAAACTTCATGTAAATACAAAGACTAATGTCTCACCAGAAGCCCTTGAAAATCTTTTAACGTAAATACGTTTCTAATAGGCGTTCTAGATTCCCAATCCTTCTCCATCAACACTTGAATGATACACCATTAAAACCTATCTCCTTCGTCCATTATCTACGACTAAAACATACAATTATCTGGTATGTATTTCAGTTTCTCTTTTATGAAATACCTCTATTTAACTTCCAGATGCAAAGATACAAAACTATTCTGGGCTGAAGGGGAACAGAATCCTCCTTGTCAAATAAACTAAAGTTAAGACCAAATCAAACTATAAAACGACAATAGAAATACGTTCTTGAAGTTTCAGCAGCGTCATTTATTAACAATTGCCACATTGTTGTTGTCAAGCGATTAATAGCTACTGTATAATCTTACTCTGAAAAACTCAATTCGTAATTTTGTAAAATATAAACGTTTCAATAATATCTAATTAATTTTAGGAAAGGCAGGTGTTATGTAATTCATTTTAAAGTAGTTTTCGAAAGCTACTAAAGTATATTAAATAAGATACTTGCGACAAAAAATACTTTCCCGCTATAAGTTTTGTTTATGTACATATCAATACATTATTGTATTAAATCAACACAACTTAATTTTGTTTACAAGTTAATTTCATTTCCTATAAATACGTGACAATATGAGCCCCAATAATTTCTGAGGACAATGACTACCTATGCTGATGAATTATATATACGTCGAAATTTGACCTCTTTTACCAATGCTTCGTTAATTTTGGCGGGGAGAGGGGATACCAAAAAGTAATTATGCTAGGAAATCTACCAAAAGCAGGGCATGGTATAATATTCCTGCTTCGTGACTTTGTTCTAATCGAAAGGATATAATCTCCAACCATGTAAAAATGCATCTTAATTAAGTCGAGAGAGAGAGAGAGAGAGAGAGAGAGAGAGAGAGAGAGAGAGAGAGAGAGAGAGAGAGAGAGAGAGAGAGAGTGTGTGTGTGTGTGTGCGTGTGTGTAATGCTCATTCCTAAATTTATCATAGTCATTTACTTTCATATGTATATACATACATACATACATACATATATATATATATATATACATATATATATATATATATATATATATATATATATATATATATATATATATATATATACACACACACACACACACCACTAGGCGGTGTATTTTAGCAATCCATGTTTGTCAATAGTTATATGAGCGAATGAGCAACCTGCTGAAGTAACGAGAACTTTAGGTATGGAGGAAATGTCCCACTAAATCTAGAAGTCACTGACTGCAGGGTCGCGGATTGGGTTTAAGGCGATAAAAAAGATGTCTCATCGACTTCTACTCTTGATGCCTGGCGCATGATCTTACTGGAATTAGTAGGTGACTTGCCTTAGTTAGATAGGCACTACGTATCACAAATAACTGGCTATCCTTTGATAAATTTAGCTAATGAATCCTCGAAGGATTTAGTCAGTCTATGGAAAGAGAAAATAACGGAATGGCCGCCAGTCCCGAGCGTAGCGGGGTGCTAAGAATCTCGCGGTTATACTAAAGAAAAATTGAAAATTGGTAATTGGAATGTTAGAACCATGAATCAGATTTGGAAGTTTCAGCGAGTTGAGAATGAATTTATGAAATATAGTTTGGATATCTTGGCCCTAAGTGAAACTCGTAAGGGGATTGGTAAGGAAATCTTGGACCAAGGAAATATATATATATATATATATATATATATATATATATATATATATATATATATATATATATACACACATATATATATATATATATATATATGTATTTATATATATATACACATATATATACATTATATATACATTATATATATATATATATATATATATATATATATATATATATATATATTTATATATAATACACATATATATATATATATATTATATATATGTATTTATATATATACATATATATGTATATATATACATATATATATATATATATATATATATATATATATATATATAGGAAGAACTGATGGAAGGGATAGGAATGATGATGACACCAAGATCAGAAAAGACATTAACTGAGTGGAGAGCTGTAAATAGTAGATTGTTACTTGCAGAGTTTAAATCAAAGCAGTGAAATATGGGCATTAGAGTTTGTTATGCACCAAAAAATGAAGCCCCTGAAGAATGGAAAGATGAATACTATGAAGAACTCTAGTGTGTAATAGATAAGATCGCTGAGAGAGTTATGAAAATTGTGATTGGTGACCTCAATGCAAAAGTTGGAAAGAATAATTAAAGTATAAAGAATGTGACGTGTCCTGAGGAACTTGGCGATTTTGCAAAATGGAGCCCATTTTAAAAGTTTTTGTTCAGCAAACAATCACGCTATTGAAGGTACTCTTTTCCAGCATAAGGGCATCCATAAATATACATGGATTTCACCATGTGGCAATTACAAGAATCAGATTGATCACAGCCATAAATAAAGAGAGAAGGACTCTGAGAAATGTAAGACGCTATTGGGGTGCAGATATTGGTAGTGCTCACCAGCTCCTCTTTACCACGCTGAAATTGAAACTGGAAGCACCCAACAGAAATGTAAATAAAATACCTAGGTTTGATACAACTAAGCTTCTGGCTGATGAGCACAGAAAAACATTTGCAATTGAATGTAGGAATCGGTTTGCAGTCTTAAGGACTTTAAGAGCCGAAGAGCAGACAATTAATGAAGAATGGTATGATATTAAGAACCTATATCAGTCAGATAATAGTGAAGTTTTGGGACATGTAGTTACAAGGAGAAAGCCATGGACATCAAATGATACTTGGGATAATATAGAAATGAGGCAATGATTGTTGAAAGTTATCTAGGAAGTCATGACTATTAAAAGGTAGAGCATGCTAAGTATTCCAGTATTGATAGGTCTCTTGATTAGTACCTCAGCATTGAAAGATGAATCTGCCTTTTACTCAACTGGATCAAAGGAGACAAATTTGTAACAAATCCAAGGTCAAAAGCCAAAGCTGGAGGACATTCTTAAACACTATCAAGATATCCTGACAGACTTACTTGGAAGTCTTAAATGTACTTAGGCACTCCATATAATTTATGATTCAAGTCAAAACTTAGTTTAAACTGTGGATTCACCCTCTTCTTTTTTCCCTCTCTTCACTATCTTCTGCAGATAAAACAGCAATAACTACTTCTGTCACAACTGCAGGCAATTAAAAATGGCAGCTTGAATTAGACCTTTTCCTGAATACGGCTGAAATGTTCTGGAGAGCTTTTTATCACCATGAACCTTCAAAGTTGGATTCTGCAGTAATTCCTGGCAGGTATCATTAATGGAAAACTACCTATAGATCAGATTCTCTATACCTTAAAAGGTTCTTCTAAACCCAAATATTGTCCTCTAATTTAGCAAAAACTTCTGTATGTGTAGCCATCTAATGAAACAAGTCCTATTGAGACTAGAAGGGTTGGAAGCCTATATAAATGTTATCATTGCCTATACCCAGTTTTCTACGGACACCATTAATGTTTCGAAACATTTCCGCTAACCCAGGGACTGACAGTTGCTATGAAAGTCAATGAAATCTTGTCTATATTACAGACAACCAGAAACTTTGGCCCATATGATGGAAAAACAAAAATATCATTTAAGGATAGTTCACAGCAATTAGGGATTCCCTTCTCGATGATGATGAAAAGAACTGATGTTATCCTCGAGTAGCTTAGGGAGTTATGGGAAGGCCATTCTACTTCATAGATATCTCATTCAGCGTCAAATTTAATGCAAGGATCACATTCTGACTTATGTGCCCTTGATTACATAGATGTCTACTGCAAATCATCAGAGAGGCCAAGCAAGAAAACCTATCGTGAAAATAATTGACCTACCTATAATCATATGTTAAATTTTATAGATTACAACAATAATGAAGCTAGGAGCTGTCTTTTAACAAGATTCAAGTGCAAATATCTGTGGTAAACCCTGATGCTTTTACCACGAAAAATCTTAGGAAAGAACTAATGCAAGATAGTTCTCTGAAAAAAGTTTCTCCGTATTCTAAGCATGCTAAAAATATTAGAAATACATGAATAGAAGAGAATATGTTCTAAAACTCATCAATACACATTATTATGTCCACAAACAATGAATCATGCTAAGCCTCGTGTTAGGTTGGATCTCTTGCTGAACGATGACCATG
Organism: Palaemon carinicauda; assembly: GCF_036898095.1. Classification (NCBI taxonomy): domain Eukaryota; kingdom Metazoa; phylum Arthropoda; class Malacostraca; order Decapoda; family Palaemonidae; genus Palaemon; species Palaemon carinicauda. Next base: position 139,655,911 of record NC_090731.1, read on the forward strand.
TATTTATAATTATTCAGGTATCAGGTGATGTCTTTATAGCATGCAAGGACATTCCTTGCAGTTTTTGCACAAAGTCTTTATGATGAAAAATGCTTTGTATTATTAAGGTAGATCAGTCTGACAACCCGTATGCAATTGTTATAAGTAGTACAACTAGTCCTGAAAATAAGGATATTACTTTTGATACCCCAGAAGTTATATGATAATAAGTAATATACAGTAGGTATAAGTAAAGGCACAAACACTGTGGATTCCTTATCTGCCTCCATTTTATCTCCAAGGTGAATGGTTGATTTAGTATTGTACTGCTTTATCTTCCCCCTAATCAATTATAAATAAGGTAGCCATAAAGTATAAGCTATAATTTCTCATGCCCACATAGGGACATCAAACTTCCTTTGGTTCTATTACTATTGTCTTCATGAGTACCATAGCGGAACATTTACAAGGTCATGTTTCAGTGCCATCAGTTGTCCCAAAATAATCATTCTGCTTTAAATCAAACATTTCTTTGTTGTCACTAGGTTTAACTATATAGTTTTTTGAAAGTTTAGACTTTCATTACTATATTAGCTCTGTTAACATCTATCTTGCTTTATAATTCTCCCCTTCAGCAGTATCTAAATAAATGAGACTGCAAGAAGAGGCTAAACTCTATTGCTATCAAAGAATCCTTGCAGGCAAGATATCCAATTTGCAGTAACTAGCAAAAATTATTAACAGAATATCACAACTTGAAAACCCACGGTTCTAAGCATCGCCTGCTACAGGATTAGCCCTGTTATTAGTATCAAAATGATGATGAAAATATACATAATCTGGGAAGGTGAGAGAGCAGAATTATAATAAATTTGTCATATCAAAACAGTTGGCTGGATAAGAATAAAGCTAACTCCTACAAGCTTAATAATTCAATCCTCAATGAGGACAGGTTAAAATAAAGGAGATTCGAAATGAAAAATAAAAAAAAAATCCAAACCAACGACTAATTATGAAAAACAAATTATTTGGAATCCCAGAAATTTTTGCTTGTGCTTATTGCATTGATTTTTGTTGCTGTTGAAGGACTAATAAGGGTGAAGTTCAGTAAAATAAAAAAATAAACGGTTAGTCATTGCTGAATCCTGCTAGAACTTTGTGTTTATATAGAGTTAAAGAAATTATTGAAACACCCATATCTCTTTTTCAAAAATGATTTGCATTAAAAAAATTCTTCAGGGCTTCACTATACTCTTAACATTATATTCTCAACAAAGCAAGTTAAAGCGAGTCAGGGTTTATTTCGTTAGAATTTCTCGAGAACAAAATCTTTTCGCTGTAGACGCCAACATGGTTGTATTTTTCCTAAATAGATCTTACCTACTACAATAATAATTTTTATCTACTTTCACTCCTAAATCATGCCACCCCTCCTCTATATAAGAACAAGACAAATAGAGAAATAGAAACGAATGCATCGAGCTCAAAGGTTGTAGAAGAAAAGCAAAAAGACCTCATTTTAAAATTCCCCAAATAGGAGGAGGACCTCAGCATAAATGTAAAGAGCATTTTGAAGAGAAGTCCATCCAAACAGGATGCAGGACTCGGTCATTGGCTTGATGTTTATGTTTATGACATTAAATAACTTGTCATTGAATTACATTGATGAAAATAACCAATACAGTTGAAAGCTGACCCAGAATATAAATACACAGACCTCATGTGTGTTCCTGAAAGAACCTGTGAACTCTTAATGACAGAGAACCAATATAACCTATAGAAATTATCATTAAACTGCCATAGCATAGTACAACGATTTGGCGTGATAGTCGGATACATTTGTAGTGCATTCTGTTAGAATAAAATAAAAACAATAAGGTAAGTGAAGGATTTTCAATATTCAAGAGTCTCATTTTATAATGTACACCCAGTGATAAAATCTGATTTTATATTGAACACCCAGTGATAAAAAACAACCATTCCATTATTGTAGAAAAACACAGATACAATGGAGTATGATGCAGAGATAATTCCTACACGGGGTAAAGTTCAATAGCTTTCACCGTTCTTTAATAAATTTGCCAAATTTCCTTCGAGATTAGCATGTAAAGTAATCATAAGACCAATCAATTTAATCATGCCATTCTTTCATCTTATTAAAAAGATTACAGTAATAATTGAAGGAAAACTTCTACATACAGTTCCACATAATAATTTTTCATGCCTTTCAACTTTCTTAACGCTATTTACGCGTCATTGAGGGTATCCTCCTTGTTTGTAATTTATAAATAGGTATATGTTTTAGTTTAAACTAAATTTAAAGGCCATTATTGTTTTGGTAGTTGAGGACTAAATATGATTAAAATAAACTAACTTAGTTCAGTATTCTAATCACCGTGGTGAATAAGAGTGTGAGTATGAACAGAAGATACACTAAGTTAGTTGCAATAAATCCATCCAAAGAAATAGAAACACTGATTATCTTACAAATCGTTCACGAATAGTTATATGAATACATCGAAGATAAACACAAATATAGTAATTTACGTTCCCCAAGTATCTTATATTTACAGTATAGTACTAAAAAATTAATAAAAATCGAATTTTATTTTGGTTAGAATAGATTATACACATGACAACGATGTTACTATTGATAATAACAACAAAGATAAAATACAAATTCCCACTTCAATTAAAGAAAAGTTGTTTTGGTAAAATACCAATAATTTTAGAACTATAGAATTCACAAAGAACAACACACAACAAAAAACAGAAAATGCAAAATCCCTTAAAAAAAAAACTTTACCAATGCATTCGAAGAAAAAAATAAATCATTTACAACTGGAAAGATTTCAATCCATTTACCGTTCTATCATAGCAATATAATTTTCTAGCTTTATATACAGTTTTTTTTGTATACATTTTAATGTATATATACATATGCATAAATTATATAAGTATATATAAATTAATGTATATACATAGGTATATTTTCTTTTCTTATATTCTAAAATATGATAAACAACAGTTGACTGCATTAAAAAGGCGAGTTATAAAAAATTTCGAAGAAAGCACGACAATCTAAAACGACATACATGCTGAAGACATTGCAAAATTTATAAGGAAAAAAGTAAGACCATTAGCATTAACTTTTTAAGTGACAAAACATCAGTGCCCAAGATGAGCAATGTTGAATTACACATTCCCTTTAATCTAAATGTTAAAATCCTTATTTATTTTGTCAACTGTTAGTTACATAAAACAAGTCAATCTTTAACGAGCAATGTTTAATCATTCAAAAATCACGAACTGAATTATGCACGAAATTTATTCTTTCCTAGGGATAAATTACTCTTTAACCTTATACTACTGTGTTTAATTGACTTTAACGGCCACTAATTATTCATTCAAATTTCGAAGAGAAAGATATACGTTTACACAAGATTTTTAAAGACGACCATCTTTGAACGACGAGCAAGAGTGCCAAGGAAACGACTCTCAACTTACAGCCTACGAGACAGTGCCACTCAAAACTGCCTTTGGCCCAGCATTGTCTTTACTCTTTGGTGCTAGTGATGAATAAAACAAGACGATGCATTAGTGCCGTAAAACTTTACCAGGAGAAGGGGATATGTTATGCAATAATTGTTTTCCAAAATACATTTGATTATTACTAATAATGAAATGTTTCTCTGCGTGTATTAGCTCCAGCAGATCATGGTAAGGCCGAAAATAAGAACAACCTTTTAAATGTGTCCACCTGAGAAAAAAATCATTGGTAATATCTATCTAAAACATGTATTAAAATATTCAAAATCTAAAATTCTTAAAAGTATTTGACCAGTAAGTTAAGAAAGCTAGCAATGATCTACCTATTACAATTCATAACCAATATATTTTCAACTTACCTCGCTGAAAAAAAAGTATTGTGTATATATTAGCAAAATACATGATAATACACCAGAATAATGATAAATGCATAATTTCTTACGCAATAATTTATTTTATATGTTTACAAACGTACACAATGAATGATAGAATTTGTTGACGTTATTATATATCTTTTTTAAATATATTGAAGGGAGGTAACAGTAATGTTTATAATTTATATAAGGATATAGATGAAATGACAAAATTTGTATTATACACAAAGGCTAGCAAACTTTACAACTACGTGTTATTAACCTTTTCGAGTTGAAGAAGAGGTTATTTTATGGAAATAGAATGATATTTATCTCAATAAGATTATCAAGTATGAAAGTATTGATTAAACTGAAGGAAGTAGATATAATTTTATTGTCCACAAAAAAGTCATTACCATGGTTTGAAGAGCAATGATACTTCGTGTCCTCAGGTCAAAGTTTTTGCTTGTTTATACATACATACAGCAGTTTTGTTATTTCCAACGAAATTGGAAACAAATTTTTATTGGCAGAGTCCTTAAAATGATAAAAAGTATAAGTAAGTACAGTAACAACAAAATTTCATTTAAAAGTGTTAGTTCCCTCTAGCACTTTCGATGCAAAAATTAAGTTAGGTAATTTAAATGTGGCAGAGTAAAAATTATTTAAACTAGGAATCTAGTGGGCCATCAAACATCATGGCATCTGCAACATAAAACTAAGATATAAATATAACATCTAAGGATAAGAGAGAAAGATACTCTTCTCAAGAAGGTATAAAATCATATTTCCATTTCACGAATGAAAATGGTCAAATTTCGTTAAGCATCATTTATACGTACACAAAACCCACCTAAACTAACATTCCATTAAAATTAGGGCCATTTTACCTCCCTTGCACAAATGTAACCTAATTTCTTGGTGAACGAAATTTGACCAGACGATATTTTTTCCCTTACAGAAAGAATGCCGAAGATATTTCCTAGATCTATGAAAGGTTACTCAAAATCTTGAAGATATCTGCAAATTATTCATGAAGGATGGACTATACTATCACACGGGTAACATCTGAAAGGGTAAAGCGACTGAGAAGACTTGACTGAAAAAAATAGCATGGAGGTCATGAGGTCATGAGCTCGGATGACCTTTAAACATGAAGGCTGTTCTGTGACCTCTGTTCCTCTGAATCGGTAGGTCTAGACCAGTGTTTCTCAAACAGTGGGCTATCCAGGTAAATTCTCAGGGACAATGACATGAATGTCCAAGGTTCCTAATTTCATTTAACAATTTCATTACCAAATACATATCTATTAACATGTGAGGTCAAGCAAGGTAATTTCAATTATGAGAAAATATACATGAGTTGAGGTAATAAATGTGTACTTCCTTGTTTGTCATACTATAGAAACCAATTTTCTGCATGTGTCCTACATACATTTAGTGTAGTGATTACTGTTGATCTAAATGCAAAATATTTTCGTCTAAGAATTGTAGAGCACGTCCAATTGGATTAAGGCTAATCTATTAAATGGGGAAGAACTTCCCTACAAGTGGTATTAGTGGCCTGTGTAAATAATGCACATCCATACATGTAACACACATTCTAAACTATTTTATCTCCTACGAAAACAGGAATTAGTCCAAAACTATAAGAAAAGGTCCCAGTTGAAGTGTCCTAACTTGAGATAAGGTTTCACTCGAGGTGTTCTTAATTAGGATGAGGTTTATATTGATCCGTCCAGACATTCGTCTTTTACTCCGTGTTTATACAAGGATACTGAAGACATGTGAATTTAAGTATGAAGTATCTAAGTACTTTTTAATGTTTCTGTAAACACACAAAACGCCAAATATCTAATATCATCCTGTGAATTCAAGCTGCATATGCAAATCATTGCATGGACACATCCACGCATTCATAAACGGGGTGAATTACCAACACTAACACACACGAGGCAAATACCTACATCAAAATTATTATTGATCTCAGAAAAAATATTTGAAAAAGAAAATCTTTTTAGTTCTTTTATTTATTGCCAATACTGAATTAGACATTCAAATTAACATCTGTTACAATTGTATATAGCCTACTAAGAATATAAACGTCACGGTTAGTAGAAAGTCTAGATTTGCACAACACATACACAGACACACGCTTGCCCAAGATATAGATAACTTGTGTACCTAATGTACCTCTGCGTGTTTTTGCCTTCTGCCTCTAGTTATGTCATATCAAAATGATGTGCATATACACACATACATACATGGATACATACATACATATACTATATATATATATATATATATATATATATATATATATATATATATATATATATATATATATATATATATATATATATATATATATATATATATACACACACACACACACACTATGTTGATAAATATCAAATAAACGGCCACTTTAGAATTGATATATCCGTTCCAGAAAGAAGAGAGAGACAGAGACAGAGACAGAGTTTCAAGGGATCTCAGTCTTATAATAATTGAAGTCACTTCCGTTCTCCTATAGATATTAATTTGCACATTTGATAATGAGACATGATAGGGTATAAGAACAGATGTGAATTTACTATTTACATATATAAATGTAATGTGAATATAAAAAGCATCCTCAAAAAATGGCATAGAAAAAAAAAAAAAGAGTACAAAAATACAAATACTCAAAAATTTAAAATTTGAAAAAAAATATTCAAAAATAGAAAAAAAGTATAATAAAAACCTAATAGCCCTATCTTATCATTTACATGAGCGCTTATGCATATTACTCTGTGCGTTTACACGTACATATACGAGCGTATTTATTTGACAAAATTCAAGTAAATATATACACACATATACATAGGTATACACTGCCAACTTCACATGCATACACGTGCACATCACTAGTGCAATGATAGCTTGACTAATATCAAATATATACAGTATATTAAAGAAAAATAAGGTTTTAAAAACCTAAATGGGTCTTGGTACTCGTAAAGCTAAAAGGATAAAATTAGTAATTCCTGCGTAGCATTACATACGTTTCAGAGGATATATTTCTTCTCAAGCACGGATACTGCTTAACTTTGACTTGAAAAATATCCGACCTTAGATTAAGTCTTTTAGTCTTATTCATTTTGCGCCCTTAAAACAGACATTAAAAGTCAATCTATATATTTATACCCTCAAGCTTGTGTACAATGTTCTTTGTTTCATGAAAAATAGATTTGTATATGATATAAAATTTATCATTTAATTAGTGGGCCATATTCGATCATTCTTGAATTCAGGTTTGTCTCCTTGTTTAAATTAGTTTTACATTCAGCGTAAAACATAACATTTCCTAGGTGGCTGTTTACAGTACTCAATTGCTTATTCAATCATAGTTCAATGTAAAAACGACCTGTATCAAGGATCATTCATTTAGTTTAGCAATGACCATGAATTGGTAATAGTATATTAAAAGACGTAAGATAATTGAAACGGTGGTTATCAATACCTAACTGAAGAAAATATTATTATAAAAAGAGAACACACACACTGAGAATGAGTTGATGTTACTATATGTTATGTACGAGAGAAATAGTTATTGAATTAACCCAATCCGAAATTTGGTGTTATAGTAAGAAAGCTCGTATGGTTTCTTTTATAAAGCAGGTATTTTTACATTCAATGTAATATCAAGACCCTTTTAAACAGAGGTTCTCTGGTGAACCCTGCTGACAAACATTGGTCTGGACTGTAAATCTCTTTTCATTCTGCTCTTTCTTATATTAAGTGTAATTCTATTAACCCTTGAAAACTGTCTAAAACACAAAAAAACTTAATAGTAAATTGACATCCCCGAACTTATTTTTGTCCTGAGGGTCACAGGGGGTTTTACATTGAAAGGTTAAAGAGTATTATAAATTTGATATCAAAATACTATCAAAGGAATTCTTACTCTTGTGAACGATACCTTCTATTATGGTCCCCATGGTAATCAGTCCGACAACTTTGAGATCTAGAGACGCTTGACCTGTAACTCAAGAAAAATTAATTGTATGGATGAATAAATTAAAACAACACCGAAGAACTAATAAATTACACCAAAATATCATTGCATAAAACATAAAAAAAATCTTCAACTGTAAGGTTCCACGCAAAAGTAATGAAAAACTAAATCTTAAACATAAAGACCTTTTACCGATCCTCAACTCTACTCATCCCTTACATGAAGAATCAAAAATCTGTTATAATCATATGAATAAGTACGTATGACCAGATATAATATTTTCGACTTAATAAGACTTTACAATGACTCCTTAGACTAAAATTATTAGCACCTTCTTTAACAAGCATAAAATTATAAAAAGGTTTGCGTAGAAAGATATAATAATAATCATTAATCGAATATTAGATTTAATTGCTGATGAAATTTTAGGGACGAGCAGAAATGATTTTACCAGGATTGGTTTTCAAATAATAATAATAATAAAACAAACATATCCTTAAAAATAAAGACAAATGTATGAGAATAAATAAATAAAAGCCAAAGCATCATCTTACAGAGAAGGACATTTGCTTTCCACAAAGGATTACAAGAAAAGACGAACATGTTAGGTAGACAGGACACAGATGAATTCCATAGGAGATGACGGTTCACTCACAATACATGATAACATTAAGCCTGCGTATGGCATTAGTTTTTGTGTAATGTAGTATTGAAAGTACCTTGGGATTCGATGATACAATGCAAATGTACCTGTTCTTTAAACCTCACATCATGTGTAAATGTTCCATTTCTTAATTAATGTAGCATTAATACAACAAAATGACACTATCAGTTTCAATAAAACCGGTTCATATACTGCCTCGTTTGAATACAAGGTAAGTTCTACTTTTTGCTTATCACTACTATCTGCTTCATCACTGCATCTGAACATGAATTGCTATACAGTATACTGTAGTTTCAATAACTGAGGAAAAATAAGTCAATGAATGCTTAGTACTACTCATGGGTGACTATAAAAAGAATGTAAATTTCTAACAGCTAACAATTATACAACTAACTTCATTAGATATTTCTCGATAATCCCCGAGCCAGAGGACAAACATGTCAGATGTTACAAGCTAACATTAGATCATGATGCCTGAGAGACAGGTGGTTTCAAAGGCTGGGATCTGATATGCTGTTAAAATAATGTAGTGAGGTAACAAGTGTTAAACATGGTTGCTAGAGTTATGTATGAATGCAGAAAAAGGTATCTCGGGGTAGGAGGGATTTGATCTATGACATACAACATACAACTGGTGGAAAAGCTCACAGTTGCATTAAGAAGTAAACGTTTGGAGGCTGCATGATCAAATTTTGTTTCTTTAGATTACACATTTTTTTCCTTTGTGATATCTTGATTAATACATGCAACATTCTTTTCGGAGAAAATTTTCAATTACCATGAAACGTGTTTTATACAAAAGTTCTGGGTAATACTTCTCTTCAAAGAAAATGCAAATAAAAGAAAACGAGTTGGATCTATAACTATGATATTTTGCCATTCTAATTCTATCCCAAGCACAGTTAAAACCTTTTATTTACCACTCGCAATATCCTCGGCACCGGTAACAATAATCATCAGGAAAGCAACTTCTAATCTATCTAAACGAAATTCAAAGGCACTGTGTAATTGTAATATACAGAGCAAGAATTTACACGCAAGATAAAATTGGAAACACGTTTTAGATTTAATCTAAATCTGGGTAAAGCATAGGCTATTAACGTTTTACCATGTTCGTATACCTCACGGTACGCTATACACATTATTTGTTTTTATTAACTATTTTATCATCGAGACAATCAAAATAGACTTGCACAGTTTTTACAATACTTTGTGCAATATCAATCCATTAAGTTATGAGTTAGTTTTCATTTGTTTTAACCATTACTTCACTTGTAATTGTTATGAGTAAATAATCTTCATCCTAATTTATTTGTACCCTCAAAAGGTTGTTTTGACAAGAATGAAACTATCTCTTCCTTGCCTTGGTCCTCATTTCAACTTGGTAAAGCCAAAACTAAAACTTACATGCAGAGGTACATAATTCCATCATGCTATAGATAAAGACGACAGTTCTGTATTTGTCGATTATTGTTCCAACTGGAAAAGTAAGTAGTAGTCTAAGCAAGATGGCACCAATATATAGCCAGATACGGTCCTTAAATTCCATAAAGTTTTCTGCAAATAAACCTACTTTTAGATATAGCGCTCAAATTCGTCCACCCCTAGTGCAACAAAAGACTGGTCACCATAGATGTACAAATTAGGTTTAAGTAGGAAATAACTGACCCAAGTAGTTTGAGTGAGACGTATGCAATGTTAATGACTGCTTCACAGAAGTCTCCTCCCCCCAAAAAAAATCTTATTGCAGAGAAATCAACGGACCTGTGGCTTATGATTAATGAACTAGTTGGACCTTGTTCTATTGGTGTCGTTCTACCTTTTTCAACATTCCGTAACTTTGTTGGCGTTGATTTCAAGCCCGCTCTTATTTGAAGATATATTATGTTTATCATTAGTATCTTATAGGTGCTCTTGATTAGCTCATCTTTCTGAAGGTTGCTACTTACATCAGTCTTAAAATCTATATTTCATTCACATGTTCATTTTAAAAAGTATTATTCAATCCAACAAAGCTTTCTTTCTTATCATTACACTTTACCTATGAAAAAATTCAAACATTATTTTACCATTATCTATGCCGAGTGATTTTTTCGTAATCCTTTTGCTGAATTACTTCTTTGAAATGAAACGCACTCCTGCTTGAATGTGTATCCAGTCTGTATCCCCTCCTTTCAGTTTCCCTTATTTCGAATATTTCTGTCAGTGATGTAGGACAAATTATCATTTATGACACCGGAATGAAAGGGAAATCTGGGAATTACAGATTTATTCATGAAATTTTCAGAACCTTAATTTGGTTCTTATTGATTCGTTATTTCTTAAGTATTTTTCAAGATAATGTACAGTTTAGTCTTCATCAGTGTGTGGATTGATCATTCCACTTGAGACTTACAGAATCCATCTCACCTTACTTGCTGGACATTACTATAATTATCATTATTATCATTAGTCAACCTTAGGACCCTCGTTTAAACAGCATAATTTTACACAGACTTAGGGCTCCACCAAGGAAAGCGAAACAGAGAGGAAGGGACATAGATAAGTAATGATGAAATTAGATATGTGTAATAAGATTTTTAAAGTTTTGTAACTTTTTTGAAATTTTTGAAAATAAATCAAGTACAGTTCAAACGTTAAATAGATAAGTCATATATAAACTATGATGAGACGTATGTCAACCTGTTCAACAGGAAAGCATTTTGCAACAAGTCTGAACTCCTGAAGTTCCCTCGATTCAACTACCAGATTATAAAGATCCTTCTACAATCTGATCAAAGCTGGAATAAAATTTGTAAAATGCTGCGTAGTATTGAGCCACTTGATTGTGATGGATGGTACAGCCAGCAAAAATCTCAGGATAAAGAATGGTTAGATTAATGAAGTCTTATGCAACCTGCACAAAGAACTAACTGAACGACGGTGAAAGAGATTAAACACACAGATTATGGATAAGGAATTTAATAAATCAAAAGTTCTTATTTAACAAATTAAGAAGTCATAAGCTATAAAGACCAAACATGAGGACGATATTAAAAGCAATGTAGCATGAAAGAATCAAAACATTTCCTCATGCCAGACTGATCATAGAAACTCTCAAAACTCTCTCAAAATGACAGTTTTTATGAAATTAAAGAACAGACGGGATGGATCTCAAAAGTAAATTTGCTGTCAAAAGTACGCCTTTAATTTAAAATAAGTTGTATATGGTTGAAGAGACATCGCAAATGAAAAGTTCTTGATGTTGAGAACCCACTGTCCTTGACCTACTTTGAGTTTGTTTATGATTCAACTTCAACTCATAGTTTTAGCTAGATCTCTTTTAAGTGATCCAGCAACCACTGATCCACATTCAGAGAATGGAATGGCACCGATGCAAAGGCGAAGCCTCGACCTGAACCTGAACCCGAATTGACGCAATGAGAGTACTACCTTTCCTTATGCAAAAAGTTTGTTCTCAAGGCCAAACCACATATGCATATATAATACAAAAAGTAATAGACCGAGAATTCTACCTAGACAAACTCAAGATATTGCATACCTATAGTCACTATGGTTCCCATCAACAATTACTCTTTACAACCAATAATGATGCTAACAAAAGACACGCATACTCCTATATGTCTGTTTTCAAAACATGGACCTCATGATTAGAACACTTAAGGCACTAATACAACCGAGGTCAACAATAGAGACTTCCTGACCATAATAAAGGCATTTCTGTACACAATTCAAGAATTTAAGAAGGGCATCACATGCTTCAAGACAAACTGGGAAACATATCATCAGCCAACCTATTTAGACATTTTGGCTGAAGACGATAAAAAACCTTAAATAATATGAGAGTTATGGAAATTGGGTAGTAACCAGAAGGGCTATAAAGTTTAATACTTGACATGATATTCCTTTTGTGTTTTACCGTGATAGTACAAGTAATTCTTTGGTCCACCTCTATCAAATGGAAATTCTAAGTGACTTGTACTGCATGATGGTGAGGTTTGTGAGAGTATCTAATTATGCCTGCTAAATCTGTTGTTGAAAGAAGTTTTTATATAAATGAGAGTAGAATCCTGTACCAATTGTTGAAAAGTAGCAAATTTGGTAGGTGTGAAACTTACAACCATTTGACATCAACACATTTTACGACTGCCTGCTGTAGGTGATGCTATTTGAGATTGTAAATATTTTTTCTAGGTAAGGCTGTGTCTACACAATATTAAGAAAAGGGCACCAAATACCCAACCTATACAAAATCTAATAAAACTGATGTCTCTTTATCTGTTCAGGATAAAAATGCTATGAAATCTTTTAATCCCATTCAACTTTTGACCTGTGAAGGTCAATTTGCTTTTAACATTAGTTATGATTCTTTCCATGAGTCCTATAATGTAAAATAACTATATCCTTTCAAGCGAGAAGAATGTCAGATTTAAATTACACTTCCGTTGACGCAGGTCGCTTTTAAATTATATATATTTGTCCATCTTTTTAACTGAAACCTAGTGTCCTTAATTTGTTCGCTTTTTTTTATTGTAACATATGTGGAGCTCTATCTATTTGAGCTGTTCCCTTCTTTATTAAGTGGTAAGATAATTTTCAATAACATTTCAGGGTCACGCCAATTAAGGTACTTTAATTCTAAAACTTCATTGCACCACTGGCTTTAGAAAATTAAAGAACTTACACATAAAAGTGTGTCCAATTCTTATCTCATCTATTTGAATAATCTATTTTTGGCGTTTTTTGTAATTTCTTACAACATAGGAATTAACTAAATATTAGCACTTTAGGAACAGGCCCCAATCATCATCAGGTGAAGGTAATCCTCATATCATCACCAAGTTTTCCTAAATAATGTGATATGTACCATATGTCAATCAATTGTTGACACTAATAAGTGCATACTATCCTAAGAAAATTTATTTACTGAAGGAACACAAAATGTCATTTGAGATTACATATGCATATATCATACATCAATACGACTGCCTATAGTCCATCCTATTAGTCTCGAGTAATTAGGCATTGCATCTTTATCCATCTGGACTCGTTGATATTTTGTTTTGCGCTCTAACACACGGGGTGATACCAAGCTCGATCATGATTGGCAAGTAATTTCCAGGAAACATGATCAAAAGAATACAATAAACTAAAACATTTAAGGATATGTCACAAAGGAAAGCTCTGAAATATGGTGTAATTCTGTGAAATGGAAGGACTTTCCATGATCATTAACTATAATCAACATATTTTGAAATGGCTGATGAATTTTGTCAGGGTATAAATGTCATAGTGGACTCAGGAAGTCAAATCTATGGAAAGATATACAAACATTTTCACAACCAAAGAACAAAGAATGCTAAAGTTCAGATGACAGAATAGAAAGTGTTTATAAAGAGGCGAAAGGTAGTCAAAATACAGTACAAGGCACATCATTTTGTTGGGTGTTAAAATATGAAGGCTTAATTGTTGTTGGTGAAGAGGTAAGGATTCTATACCAGATTTATAATGTTTTACAAACTGTAAAAGGTGGGATGCAAAGTTAATTAGGTAATACAAACTAAAAACAATGTTTCCACCCATATCAATACATCCTAAAGAATGTTTTGATATTGTCAAAGGGTTTTATAAGAAATTAAGAAAAAAGAGGCTATCACTGAATCCTGCATACTGAATTGCTTTTCGAAAAGGAAATTTTAAACCAAACCTGAGAGGTCAATGAATTAAGTGTAGTAGATTGCAATAACATTACAAGATTTTTGTCAACAATGGAAACTTCAATATTTTGTAGGCTTTTATTTCTGATTTTATTCAAGATAGCCTATAGAATATTTTTTCTGTTCTTAAATAATTCCCTCTATTAAACAACTGGGCTTCTACACAAACTATTTTTGGCCATGTATTGCCTGTTTCAGTGGAAACTCGTTACAATATGAAAATTGCTAGTCGTACTTACAAAACTGTGGTAAGTAAATGGTATGTGTGATTCTGCTTTTCCTTAATTTCAAAATAATTTGATGATAATGGTACTTTTCAGATCTAGTATTGTTTACTTTTAATGATACTGTCAGTTGATACTGGTAGATTATGAAGTAGCGTTACAACGGAAATTTAAGGGAATAATCTTGATTGAAAAAAGTAAGAAAAACCAATTACAAACTTGATATAAAACCCTCTCGGACGATTTTTCGACTGATAAGATATGCCTTTCAATGATTCCCACTCCCCACCCCTCTCCTATCTTCCTCACAGGTATAATCAAACGTATTTGTGAGGTCCACAGAGACCACATTATTCACCATTTTGCTGCTTGCATTCTCCTACATAGGTCTGTCTGAAAACATCATGGCACTAGTACCTTATCAGGATTGAGGCCACACTGTATTTCTGGTAAGGTGGCAACCAATGTTTAACAGTGATGCGTTGATGGTTGCCACATACTGTCTGCCTTCCTTATACATGTATAGATAATTGCCAAGCCATCCTTGTGTTCCTTGGAACTAGTTATACACTCCAGATAACCCCTTACATCATATTTAGCTATGCTGCAAATGTGCGGCTCCCATACTTGTACATCTGTTATGATCCTATCAGTCAATGGTGCCTTATCGCTTGCTCTCTGATTGATAACCTTAGTTGTTTCTCTGATTGTTGGAATGTCATCGGGTACTTGAATAATAAAACTATTGGGGATTTGTACAGTATACTGGTCTTTTCATAAATTGCTTACTGATTATTTGAGAGCTCCTAGAAATACTCATCCCTACATGCAGTGATGATGATTGGATCTTTAATTTGAGTGTTCCTTTTGACTTCAGCCCATTCACGCAGTTGAGATGGTCGTGAAAGGATATCATGTTCTTGACATTAGTGGCAGTTTGAAGTTCGTTTGTCCTTTCCAACGTTCACTGGTCTCTCATACTTCTCAACATATCTTATTACAGATGCCTTAATTCCCTGTGATGATTTCCATTGGACTGACAGTTCCTTATGTTTGTGTAGTCCACGTGTGCTGCACGGAGATTGGTTAAGCCAATGACTGAATTTTACCTCAAAATCATCAAACTAAAGTCAGTCACATCCACAGCTGACCCAAATCTAAACATAGAGAGTTCTTTGCAGGGTTGACAAATACCTACTGAAGACTGAACTTCTAAAGTGCGTCTCTTCAGCTATTACTGTATGGTTAAAATACTAAGATTTGACCCCTGAATCCTTCTTGAAATAATGGAAGCTATTCTTGATCAATATTACTCGGTTCTCTGTAAGAACTTGATCTCGTTTACAAGGAAGTAAAGAGGACTCTGTAATTATTTCCTCTAGTTAAAAAAAAAATTGTAAGGTTAAAGTGTAATAAAGCTAATTCAATATCAAGCTAAAAATATTTAAATAGAAAAATTCATCTATCACTCTAAAGGTGAACAGAAAAACTAATTAACTAGTTTTCTGAATGCCAAGTTACATGCCTATTAACGGCTAGATGTTAAAATTTCTGTGGGATATCTGAAGTCTGTTCCTGGTACTTATGTGACTAATGTTTATTCCTTATGTATAAGGTTTAACAGGACAAATAACTGACAGACTAACTGCAAACTAATCTCTCAAGTATCAGTGTAACACAAATCAGAAATCCGGAATTAGCATTTTCAGCCTCTAATCTTATTTCAAAAATGCGTCGTAAATTTAAGAAGTCTTATACAATCAAGTTTGGAAAGGGCCTATATCTAGGTTTTGAAAGGGTTTGGATATGTACTTACAGTCTCTTAGTCCACTTTCTAGCCTTAAAACCATTTACATAGGAGATTAGCCTACACATGGCCATGCCGTTCTTATGGCCATATAGATTATAGCAAAACATTAGTCCCGACAATTACACAAGAGAAGTGCTAGTAGGTAACCTACAGGAAATCCTAATTATAGGGCAATATCCTTTCTGTTTCAAGCCCACTGGACCAAAAAGAAGTGATAATCTTGAATTTAGTACCATTTAGCAATAGCTTATATCCACAGTGATAATTATTCTTTTAATTCCCTCATTTTTTTCAGAAGCAAAATATTGTTAAAATGTCAATGAACTATTTTGATTATAAATGACGCAATGACGTAAACATGATGAATAAAAAATCGAAATACCTTTACTAAATAAGATTCCCACTCTGACCGTAAAATGAGGTATAACGCCTAGATTCTTACTTACAGTATGTCTACTCTAGATAAAAATTTACATCATTATATATAACAAAAAATTTGGCCAGCTGAATTTATCTACAAAAAAAAAATTGTTTCCTAAAAATATTTATGTATGGAAATATACATACAGAATATATATTGTTTCATAGGCTCCAAAACACTGCTGTAAACAATGAAGAGTTTTCCATTGTTATACACAAGTGAAACATAAAGATGTAGTTAGGATTTAACAAGAAAGTCATAAATAATCAAATACAGTAATTGTAGATGAGTCATACTCTGCAGTGTGTCTGTAATGAGGTAGTGTTATTATTTCACAAAACACTGTAAATAGCACATAACCCTCGTCCTATGTGTTTCCTCTGTTGATGACAATCGGCCAGCTGTTGCTGAAGTTTGAATGTCTGGATACTGTTATAAATTCTGTTAGAATATGGGCCAAAATACAGGGGATTATTGCTTGATGTAATAGAGTAAAAATAATATATGTTTAGAGTTGCCAAGTTAATGAAGTTTAAGTGAAGATGGGCTGGGAAATACAAGAGGGTGGCAGACTAAATATGCGAAAGCAGTCGTGTAACGCAAGCGAAACTATAAAAGGACTTTAATAGCAATGAAAGACAGAAGTACTGGAAGAGACTGAAAACTGAGATCAATCCACTTTTCCACTGAAGTGAACGTTAAACGTTCTGAGGCTGACAGACAAAGAAGAGAGCCAAAAAGAAAAGTAAAAAAAAAAAATAAGAATAAAAAAAAGAAAAAAAAAGAAAAAAAAACACTACCGGATAGCGGGAAAGTTACCTGCTCTTAAAGTCGCCACTGCCACCTTGTGAATCTAAAGCATTCGGAAGGGAAGTCTTCCTATCAACCTTTTCTCTCTGGACTCCTAGGCTTTCTTCGCCACCGCTGCTACCTCGTGGTACCACCAAATGCATCCTCCTGCTCTGCCTATCTGACGCCGGGTAGCCTTGGCTCACTGGGTAGCCGTAGTAGCCGCCTGCGTAGGAGACCTGGAAGAGATACATCCAATCTAGAGAATGCCTGGGGGTTTATATCCTACGAAAGTGCCGGAAATTTCATGGAATTACAGAAAGCATTCAGGCGTAAGGCTCAGCCATGGCAGGTTCTACTCTTTGTAGACAAAAATGAAAAAATGAAGCATTTTGCGTTCTTGGCTTGTAAAAAAAATCTCGTTGAACTTCAATTAAAAAAAAAAAAAAAAAATAGGGTGCAGGATGCGATCTATATTCTAAAGGACTAGACACTATTTACATCGATGCAAACACATTAGCTCACATACACAAACAACAGAAGAGCGTGGGCATGCAACAAAGTTCTGAGTATTTAATGGGCATCACAAAGTTTCAATAGTGTTTAATTTAAATCCTGAATATCATTTAATTAAGTATATTTATTTGAACACATTAGAAAAGGAGGTTTTCCAAGGCGTTAGTTTAATAATAAAACAAGAGGTTTTAATTACATAATAAAATTTTAAAACAAACAAAATAAGAGAAAATTGATTATTTAAACGGTTATTGTTGGAATCTATGTGTAATTACGAGAAAGTAATAGCTTACTACCTACGAGTTTTCGTTAAAAGGAAAAGTCATCACAAAAGAAAATATGCAAAGAATTTTTAGAAGAAATAATTTCTTTGTGTCACTTTCACTCGCACAAATTATATGTAATATACATACATATATACACACATACATACATATATACATACATACATAATACTGTACATGTTCGGTTAAAATTAACTTTTCAATGACATTTTATTTTTCCGTACCCTTTTCTCTATAAATGTCTATAACCACACATAATTTATTCCAGTTTATAAGTCCATGTGATACACGAATAGCTAAAAATCTTAATTTTCACATAAAGACAAGTCAGTCTCACTTACAGCTATTAAGGGGGATCTACACAAAAATATGCTTACTAATACTTGATTTTATTCGTTTATTTAATATCGGAGTAAATTTTCAGGTGGTTTCAGGGTACCAGTTAAAATTTAACGTAGAGGCTAAAAAAAATACTATTGAGGATCCCATAAGACCTTAGACTTGTCAGGTGGTCAGACAAATATGTTGAGACGCCAAAGAGGCATTAGATTTGACCCCCCCCCCCCACAAAAAAAAAATAGAATAAAATAAAATAAAATCCCGATGGTGGGTCTCTAAAAACAGCAAAATTTCCAATGGCGGCCATTACAGTTGCTGAAACTTTATTAGCTTGTCATATAAGTGTTACTTTAAATCATCCACGTTGAAAATGCACCAAACCAACAACCTTAATAATCAATAAAAGTCTATTCTAAAACGGACCTAAATATTTTTTTTTTTTTATTGGCATCCATTATGATAAAAGTATTCATATTCATTTATCAGGTATCAGAAATTTACACGTAGATTCCTATAATCCTTAAAATGTATTTAATGTGTATTCATATGATCAAAAGTATGTTTTACAAGCAGTCAAGAACGCATACACACTTGTCAGTGTAGTGTAACTAATTTTTGTTACGTGATGGTGAAAAAAAAAACTAGCCAATTTTCAAAGTATATTTATTATCCTGATAGTTATTTCTTTATTTTTTTTTACTTAAAAAGATTAAATAAACGAAAAAAAAAATTCTCTAGAATTTGAAGGCGATAAATTATCGTAATTTCTTTATGAAATTAAAAGATTTGTGTATATGCAATACATGGATATATATATATTTTTTAAATGAATTATACCTATATACATGGCTGTTTAGGAGTCTGCATTCATATTTTCATAAATGTATGCATGTCTTTTTATGTATCCGGATATGCTTATATATAGCACCACTTACAAACAATTACATATATACACGCCTATCAAAACACATACTTATACATGTCTATGTAACTAAAAAAAAGCATACAAATCCATATGTATGTTTATGTACAAACACACCCGACAGTTGTTCGCAACTTTGAAAAGAATTAAAGTATAAAGTGAAAGAAGAATAAGATTTATCTCCCTTAGTCAGTACAACCCGGCAGATATTTTCTATCATGAGGAATGTTTAAATTCATTCTCGTGAAAGGATGAAATTATAAGATTTACAGCACGAGGATGCATACGGTTTGCGGCAAACGAACCGATATTAAAATACTGCGCAAATTCGATGTTTTCAGGCAAGATCAGTACTAGTTCAAAAATAGAAAATTAGGAAAAAAACCATTCGGTTTAGAACTAACACGGTTATGGGTTATTATATTTCTTATTATTAAAAAGAAAGGAATACGAAAAAAAGTAATATAGACATGAAAGATAGTGATATTTATTCTTACTGGCAAGGATGCAGTGAGATTCCAAGCAACGTTCTACGGTGATATATTTATAAACTATGAACCTACTAAGTTTACCTTAATGAAAAATTACAAATTTTAAACTACAAATGCTACTTATCTATATCATATCTAATATATTCCTATTCGAGACTTCCAAAGTTATAAAAAAGTGCAATTCTTAATATTATAAAAAACCATAAAATGAAGTATATGTATCAATGCCAAAGAAATAATTTCCTTCATTCATTATTTGTACTAATTTTCTATTTACATTTCGCTCTCTTTGATATAAAATTAAATTTTCTAATAAGTAACCAATATAGACTGCGTGTTATTTTTTTCAATACAATACGCATTTTTTAAAGCAAAAATAGGTTTAACACACATGGGAAAATAAAGTTGATATATGTTGTTTTGAAAAGATTTTTTTTTTTTAATTACAATGAATAATGAAAGATTTAAACGAAAATGGGGAAAGGTTCATATAAACTGTAAATAAAATTATGACGAATATAATAATGGATGGCCAAATTTACAAATATAAACTAATCAAGTAAAAATGTTTACAAAAAAACTTTAATGACCTAGGCTTTCTGTCAAGAGATAAGTTGGCATTTATTCATATTATTGTAATTGGCACAGTTAAATTCACAATAGACCTTTTTACAAGCAGTTAATATTTCAATGATACAGAAAAGATTGATAATGGTATGTATTACATAAAAGTCACAACTTTAATGATCGGAAGATACCAAAAATATGATAAAAAAAAAAACTTTAAATATTTAAAGAGAAACCGCTACGGCTATAAGGAAAAAAAAAAAAAACACTACACGACCAGACACAAACATATTTACTTGTAACGTACCAAAGTGTCGTTCAGTTATATATTATAATGTAACATCTCAAATTCATGTGATTTTAAAGATCAGTATCAACACTACGCATACTAAAATCAAGACGCATTACTAAAGAATTATGAGTTTGTTAATAACTAAATTATTGTATTTCATTTGTTTTCGGAGTCTTGTTAAAAAATTTATGCAAGCGTTAGTTATACTTTTAGATAGATGAACACACAATAAAAGTTTTTTTTTCTGTATCAGTTTCTTTATTCCAATTAATAATGCCTATTCAAATTGTATGGTTTGAGAATCATATATGAAGGGACCATCAAAGCTCTTTTGTATTCACAATGTAAATTATATATTTCTCAAAAAGTAAAGGAACGTCATGGTAAATAGAGAGAATTCAATTCCTCTGTAAAAGGAAAGTTTTCTTTAGTTCTATAATGATTTCTAGAACATCATACCTCATTGATTTTTATCAAGACCCCAGTAACTTCAGTACTACATTGCTCTCGCGTGCAATATCATTTAGTCTATTTGAATGAATATTACGTTGGTTTCAGAGTTACACATGATTGTGTAAAGATGGTCCATTATCTACTTGAAATGGCACATTACCTAAACTAATTTATCTAAGAACATTTTAGGTTAGTTTTGAAATATGGTGACTAAATCAGAATTTTCATTTAATGCTTAACCTATCCAAAATGTTATGGCATCTTCTTTGCCTTTATAACCAGTTTTTGTAAGAAAGTTGAAAATAATGACACTAGTACTAAATTTAAATCCAGAAGGAAATTTGTTTAAAGTGAAATTCTTTTCATTTCTAGAACCTAGAACACATAAGAAAAATAATGAGGTTCGACGCAAAACTGAACAAATAACAGATCAAGTTATCGATTGATTTTTGTTGACGATCAGAAGTAATAACACATATGTGAAAATCAAAGCGTCGTTGGCCCTTTTTGAGAAACTGATAACGTTATATGGTTTGAGATGAAAATTAAAAATGTTTTGTTTGGTTGTTGTGTGTGTCAGAGAGAGAGAGAGAGAGAGAGAGAGAGAGAGAGAGAGAGAGAGAGAGAGAGAGAGAGAGATCATGCAAATGATGACACAATCATCAAATTTGGCGCACACTTGTTCTCCATGTGATACTAATCAAATCTGGCTGATTGGTGAATTGAAAATCCTAGATGGCAGCCATTTTCAAGATGGCAGCCATTTTCAAGATGGCAGCCATTTTCAATATGGCAGCCATTTTCAATATGGCAGCAATTTTCAATATGGCAGCCATTTTCAAGATGGCTGCCAAATTAGCTACCCGAAGTTCACATTTAGCTCAGAAGTTTCTGAGTTGTTTGATCTAGATATGGATTCCTATGTTTTTAAGGTCACTGAAGTAGAGTTGAATGTAGACAAAGCACATTCGACACATTTTCGGAAAGAGTTTACAGTTTATATAGCAAACTGAAAAATATGTCTCAAGATTTTACTAATTTTTTCATTGCACATCAGAAGTAAACTGTTTTGGCTCAAGGGAATAACTAATTGACGGTAACATACAAAAAAGGTCTCAGCATGTGACAGAGTACGTCTAGCTCCAAAACATTCAAGTGAATGAATTTGATGAAGTTCTTGAAAGAGTGATTGCCGGCCACTAACGAGGCACATTGGTGACATCACTGCAATGAAACTCAGAGTGGGGTCCAGTGTCTGCTAAGTAGGGAATGTAAGTTGACATTATAATGCAACGTCCTACTATTATCCAAAATGCTGCCTAATTTAAAGGTAACAGGTAGGCCAGGGCATAAGTCATCCTTTGAGATGCTACTGTTTAGAGAGTTATTGGGTCTGTTGACTGGCCAAACATGACTACATTGGATCAATCTCTCTCACAACGGTTCAGTTTTCCTTTGCCCACACATACACCGAATAGTCTGGCCTATTCTTTCCACATTCTCCTCTGTCCTCATATACTTAGCAACATTGAGATTATCAAACAATTCTTCTTTGCTCAAGGAGTTAACTACTACACTGTAATTGTACAGTGGCGACTTTCCTTTTAGTAAGGGTAGAAGAGACTTTTTAGTTATGGTAAGCAGCTCTTCTAGGAGAAGGATACTCTAAAATTACACCATTGTACTCTATAGCCTCTGTGCCATGGTCTTCCACAGTCTTGGAGTAGAGTTCTCTTGCTTAAGCGTACACTCGACACACTATTCTATCTTATTTCTCTTCCTCTTATTTTTTAACATTTTATAGTTCATATATGAAAGATTCCTTTTAATGCTGTCACTATTCTTTAAATATTTTATTTTCATTGTTTATTACTTCCCTTGTATTTTCTTTATTTCCTTATTACCTTTCCTCACTGGGCTATTTTCTCTGTTGGAGCTCTTGGGCTTATAACATCCTCCTTTTCCTGCTATGGGTGGGGGTGAGACTTAGAGAAACAATGACAATGCAAGTGAATAAGAGAATATACGAATGTCCGGAAACATTCGGTGATAAGAAACTCCTTGCCAAACTAAGTGGTGATGTGATAGCATAAGTACTGAAATATCACCCTCAATGCTTAGTGGCGTTGTATAACCGAGAATGAGCCTAACTAAAGGTACAGGAGTAAGAAAAACCACAAAGGCACTGCAAGGGAGCATATCCAACTACTTTGTACTAGTCACATACATTATTACAATGAAAAATTCCATTGAATGTAGAAGGCCCCTCATTTTCAAACTTGCTGACTTGACCATGCTTTACGAGCAGAGGCTGGAACAGCTTTGTGTTGAATTGCACGTAGTTTATTCTACTTGACTTAAGGACCATAAGCTTTTTCTAATTCCCAAGGTGAAATCATTCTCTGCAGTGGTGAAAAAGATGGGCAACCCGCTCCAAGAAGAATCAGCCGATCTGCTGGGGCTAGGCACTAAGAACTTTGCTGACCAACTCTAGCTGAATGGCTAGCTACACATCACCAGCGATGCATAGAGCAGTTCAAATTATTCATGGAAGGGCTAGAGGATGGAGGTGACAGTCCTTTCTATCATCCAATGAAGTGAATAAGAACTCAGGAGAAAGTCATCAAAGATATGTCAGTTATTTTGGGATCTGGCGAATTCACCGACAACAATTCACCGACAATAATTTACCGACAACAATTCACCGATATGCTCAATTTATCAAGTGCACAATTTATCGACAACCAATTCACCACAATTCACCGAAAGTCATCATTAAATATGATCGTACTTTTAAAAGGATCTTTCTTCCATTTTACTCAGCGTATCTTTCGTGACATCCAGATATGAAGAAGATGCGGAATTTGCCCTATATTTTCTTTATCTACCGGCCTTAGCATATGTCCTGTTGATAGTTGTTGTTCCTTTTAAATTACTATGTGACACTGATATCCTTCCGTGTGAAGCTGAAGCAGTATAGTGAACTAGTTTGAGTTTGAGGTGTGAAACAAATAATGCAGTTGAAGGGTGGTATAGGACATTTGAAACACAGGTTGCTGGGCACTACCCTTATATTTGGAAACTTTTATACTACTTGAAAAAACAAAGCTGTAATGATGTAAAAGTTTAGCTAGCACTTTACATCAACCACCAAAAAAGAAATACTGTGACTCTTCTAGAATGACGAGACGAATTGTAGAAAAATATCCTTCGTATAGCAATGTAAATTGTTATTTGCGGGAAATAACCCGTAATCTGGCTTCCTGACTTTAGATAAACCAGATTTACGGCTTTTTATTAATCTTATTAGTTGTGTTTTTACGTTTTTCATTTCCTCATTAGAAATAACAGTTTTTGTTATTCTTAATAAATATTCAAAAAATTATGTCTAGTTTTGTCATTTCCTACATAAAGAATAGTTTTTAAGATAGTTATTCAGATTAGTAAAGTAAGTAATTTATTTATCTAAAATATAAAAACATCCAATATATTTATTCAAAATCAGAATACAGCTTCACAAAGCCAGAGTACCCAAGTTTGAAGAGGAATGGAATATGCATTTTTAATTTTACCATATTATTACCAGCGAACTGGTTGTCGCTACATTGTGCAGTCGATAAACTGAGCGTGTCGCTGAATTGTTGTCGGGGAATTGCCAGTAAATTCTCCTAGACCCAGTTATTTTCACGACTCCATCTCCTGTCAGAACAGGGAGTGTGACTTGCGAGAATTCTTCAAGCACAAGAATCAGTTAAACTCCTTGGTCACACCAGGCATCTCTCAGTGACAATGGCAAGCTTCATACTTGTCATAAATTACAGATGGTTGAAATGATTGAAGTGCAAGACAACCTCACTGACAGAGACCCAAGTGCTGATGCTAGCTAGAATCATTGATGGATCAACACTTATTAATGCCTTACCTCCGCGTACTTCGAAGACATCACCCCAGAAGTAGAATACTATGGTACCAGGTACGAGTGTATACAAGAAGTCAAGTCTGAAATCTGCTATGAGGTTGAAAAGAGGACAAGGAAGAAGAAAATGGGACACTAACAAGTAAGACATTAGGTGATATGCAAAGCTTCCTTTGAGATGCAAGTAACAAAACAGCAATTCTACATCATTGCGGAGACGTGTGAAGCAGACATGGCAAGCGAAGTCCGCATCACAAAAGAAGATGCCATTAGCAATAAAGTGAAGTGTTTGGATGCAGTGTCTCAATCTTGTCATAAAGAACCAGACTCTCAAAATATGTACACGGCATGGATGCAACACCTGATGGGAGAAAGTCTATTGTCATTAAGGCCAATAGCACGGCCATGCTAGTCATAGCAAAACCTGTGCTGCCATCTTTACAGGAAACACGTGAGAAAATAAATTTGGATTGCCTTTGGCCAAGCAGCCAAGATTCGATGGATTCCAGTCCATGTGGTTGTTTCTGCAATAGAGCTTGAGAAAACTAGAGAGATCCCATACTTTTATGAGTTTACTGGATGTGATAACGAGTCTGCCCTCCGTAGGAACGGGAAAAATAGGCATGGTAGACTCTGAACATGCAGTATTTGATCATGTTTTCTAAAAACAGTCACTAATCTCAGCCAGCATACAACATTGATTCGTGACTTTGATCTGCAGAGGCTGGAGAGATTCGTCAAACTTAAGTACGACCGACCAAGCGCAGCTCCTAGGTTGGATGAAATAGCCTCTTTCCTCGTGAACAGAAGCCATACAACTAATTTCCACCAACACAAGCAACCCTCAGAGAACGCGCAAAACGTGCGGCCTACCAGGCTCGAATCATCTGGGGTAAGGCAACCCTCACTAATCCAGACACAGCTATTCCTGCCAAATGGGGGTGAATACAAAAAGGAGATATAGCAATTATGTTGGATAACACTGCTTCCTATTGCAGCGAGCTCTTGGGAACTGGCACAGTGTTCCTGAAAGAAGGGCGTACTTAAAGTCAGTGTTCCCCTACACATCATTCTGCCATTGCATATGTGAGGAGTATCAGCTGGAGGACCATTGACTTAGTATGAACATTGCGGTGGTACAAAGCTTACTAAATAAAAAAAAAAAAAAAAAAAAAAAAAAAAAAAAAGGGAAATCTGGTAGCCATCATGAAAAAAAAAAAGTAATATTTTGAAAAGTTCACATCATTGTGCTTTATAAACAATAAAGGCTTGAAAATTATGTCATTTTGCTTTAAAAACATTAAAATTCACTTCAGTATCTTTGAAAAAATAGGAATCCATATTCATATCATGCAAATACATGTACATAAAAAATAACTTCGGGTGACTAATTTGGTGGCCATCTTGAAAAATGGCAGCTATTTTGGATATCAACTAACTAATCAACCATATTTAATTAGAATTACTTGGAGATTAAGTTTGTCAAATTAAATGCCTGTATCATCATTTTCACGATTCTTCTCAGAAATTGCTGTTATTCTTGTACTATGAGAGAGAGAGAGAGAGAGAGAGAGAGAGAGAGAGAGAGAGAGAGAGAGAGAGAGAGAGAGAGAGAGAGAGAGAGAGAGACAGATATACTGTAATTGGAAAAGCATAGAAAGTTTTTATTAATATTTTTAGATATAACAGTGATTCTACTAAAAGTTTCAAGGACTAGTGCAATATTCATTATCTTACTGATGTCATGTTACTAAATACTAAATCATCTATTTGAAGTCTTTGTGTGATGTGCATAATATATATATATATATATATATATATATATATATATATATATATATATATATATATATATATATATATGTATATATATATATATATATACATATATATAAATATATATATATATATATATATATATATATATATATATATATATATATATATATATATATATATATATATATTTATACACATTGCATACATTATATAAATATATATATATATATATATATATATATATATATATATATATATAAATGTATATATATTGTATGCATATATATATACACTTTGTAAAACCAGCGAGAAGTAGCCATCATTAGCATTACCATACAATACAATAACCATAAAAAGCTATTTTGAACACTGCTTTCGTGGTGCCCTTCAATTTACCCAGAGCAACAAGAACAGGACATGTTTTTTTGATAGACAGCTGGGGGGCAGGGGTTTGTTTTTGGGGGGCGGGGGAGATACCACAGAGTCAAGGTTAAGACATACAGATCACATCTCTGCCAAAAATATCTTTTCCAAAAAAACGGAAAAAAAATAAAATAGGCTTCCTTGATTCATGGTTGCCACTCAAAAAATTATGTGTATAACATTCAGTAGCAGGTGGATCGAATGACGTCACCAACGCGATATGGGTATTTTGTCATCAACTGCAGAAAAGCAGCTAGTATGAGATCAGGAACAATACATTGGCAAACTGTCAAACTTGAAAGGGGACGATTAAGGAATGGAAGAAATGTCTGAAGGTAGAGAGAGAGAGAGAGAGAGAGAGAGAGAGAGAGAGAGAGAGAGAGAGAGAGAGAGAGGGGGAGAGAGAGAGAGAGAGGCTTTAATGGCATGAAAGGGAGGAAGGTGACAAAACTGAGCCCTTAAGGTACTCCTAGAACGTGGGTAATCGTGATTATCTTTACTTGAATACTATTGTTCAAGGTTAAATTTACTTATAGGTTAGAAGATAGCTCTCATCTATAGTCCATAAGGAGTTTAGAAGTAAATGTAAATATCTACTGCTACGTAGATAGCATGATGCCATATGGGATGAAATTTCTTTTAATCAAGATCTTTGAAAAGGAAAGTCTTTAAACATAATCCTTGAATACGTTTCATTAGAAAATGTATGTCCTTACGTATTAGGAGTACCCCTAAGTTCTCCACAAGAAAAGAGCAGAATGCATGCAGTTATCCCCCTACACCAATACAACCCAGTAGGTTTTGAGAACATGAAAATGATGCTGATCAGCGCTAGTGACGTCACGAGATCGTACCAGTGATGCGCGGGTACTTATTGTTATTTTTTGTGGTAATTTCTTAACCGTAATCACGGCAGACAGCATTAATATAAAAAGGGCCTCCATCCTTAGCTACTTCGACGCCAGAGAGATGTCATTTGGAAGATCGGATTTCGTTGTTCTCTTTTTGAGTGTCTTGATCGAGCGCCTATCAGCTACTACTTACGACAATGAAACTTTTTGTTAATGATAATTGCTTTTTGTTTGTTTGATTAAGGAACTCTCCCTCCTGGTGGTGTGAGAGGGGGCTGTTATTTTTTGAGAACAGTACCGAGTTCTCGTTTTATCCTACCTGGTTACCATATTTGTAGCTGGGGTTACAGGAGCTATTGGAGTCCAAGCTAAGGTCGGAGGTTGAGATACCAAAGTTACCATTCTCAGGCTCAACTGTAAGACGCTGGGGTGTGGAGTGTCGTGACTGTGGGTGATGCCCCATGGACAGCCGGCGCTGGTGCGGCCGCGGAGAGATGTCCTGCTCGAAGGAATCCATATCTCCGACGCCCTCGTCCTGGGAGGTGTTTCGAGGCCTCACCCTCTCGCTCTTGCTACGTTTGAGGTAAACTGGTTGAGAAGGCAAGAGAAACGATTAGGACAAGCATATCTAATTTAATAAGCGTAATGACGGTTTCCCCATCATTTTCTATACCGTTAAACTAAATTACTAATTTTTGGCCATGTTCAATTTTTAATTGCATGAATTTGCTTGGTAAGACGATGAAGGCTAATGAAAAGTTGTATATTTAAATGATAATTAAATGTAATATATAAATGGATAATTTGTAAATCATATATCGGTTATCATGTGACACTTTATTTTCTAAGAATAAAAAGAATATATATCAGTAATGTTTATGTCCTTATTCACATTGTTTAATACTAACTTCATTATCACGTAACAATAACGATCAAGATATTTGTATATAATCTTTGACAACTAGTTTCTGCTTTGTTTATGTTTTTCTCTCCGTACCATAAATCTAGAAATCGTCTCCAAATCTTTCTTCCGACTTTAAATTCGACAAAATTTGCAGTAAGTAGAGAAAGGTTAAGTTATAAAACCTATTTAGCAGATATACCATATAGCCTTTTGTATGCTAGAGCAATTAAAGATTATATAGTGGCTCAATATCTACACTTCTTATACATCATATTTCACACCTCAAATACCTACAAATAACATAAATCAGACCTACAGTAGGCTGAGGTACAAAACAATAATGCTTTCACATTCATCCTACATGAAACAAATTTTATTTTGTTTAGATTTTCTTAATTTTATTGAATGGGTCTATCGACTCAGAATTTTCAAATGATTCGTGATGAACTTATAAACATTGTTACTTAAAACTATAACATAATAAGTACATTTAGCCTAAATAGACCTTGTTTAAACTTATTCATATAAAATCGATAAAATATTCTAGCAAGACTATTAAACAAATTTTATCCTCTCGTTATTTTTACGAAACGTAATTCCCACTGCAATTTATATTCATCTTTCCATGCATTTATAATAACTGGGATCATATTTGGAATATGCTCTTAAGGATACATCGATTTCATCTCTATGCAAATGTAAACGTATACCCTGTGCCCTACACCTACAACTTCTAATGAACTAGGATCCGGAAAGGATATGAACAAAATAATGGTTTAGACAATTTTACAACTGCAACTCGTAACCCAGATTTACAGTATTTGTGACAAAGGGCAGCCTTTGAATGGTGTACCTATAATTTTCCTCGATTTCATAACATGATAAAGTTCCAACATTTAAGATTTTTTATTTTTTATGCGAGCATATATTAATTCACAATAATCTCTAACTTCTCTATTTCCTTAAAGAGTGGATTTAATTAATACATTTTTCTTCCAAGCCATAGTAAGAGCATACAATTTAGTTCAAATCAACTACGAAGCCATTCTCTCCATTATATGTGAGTTAGAATTCAACAAGCTAAGGAGAGAGTTTCTCCATTAATATCCCGTCTGGATTCAAGGATTGTATTGATAAGCATAGTAAAAAGTTTAAAGAAACACATACACACACTTATACTGTATATATATATATATATATATATATATATATATATATATATATATATATATATATATATATATATATAGTGTGTGTGTGTGTGTATGTGTGTATATAAATATACATACGTATATAGTCGTCAGGGTGAGGCAACCCAACTAGCCACTTCAGGTGGTGTACCCAGGCAATGTGGGTTGTTAAACCATATGTCTGTGTGTACTGTAAGTGTGTAATGGAGTTGGTGCGTTTTTGCGTATGCTTTACATTTTCAAAATAAAAGGGATACACTAATTTGATATCCGCTTCCAACGATCGTTCTAGGGGTATTTATTCTCTCTTCATTCAACTACCAAGCGTTTGTTTGAAAATACTTCCGAAATTACCTGTGCAAGGTTTCTCTAGTTTTAATTTAATGTTCATATATATAATTAAGTTGTCATAAAGGGATTTTGTAAATGACTTATTCCCTTTTTTAAGTATTAATAAATTTCCTACATAAACAGACAGGTGTTTTCATAATAAAATTGTGAAGTTCTTCGATTTTTACGTCAAATATCTCTTGTTGTCCTTACTTGAACATACAAACCTTGACCCTACCACATTTATGGCTATAACAGTTATCTAATGTAACTAAGCAAGCTATTGATAGGTACATTTTCCAATTTCCTTGAGCATTCATGAGCAGGTACATGCAAATTTTAGATAAAACACCAATATGACTATATAAACATCTCTAAGACTTTTGATTAAAAATTGTTGGCCACTTGAGGAAATACTTTACCTAAATAAAATTCTAAGATCTTACAACATCTGCGTTACAGTTTATCCAAACATTGAAAATTAACTGAAACGGCATCATCATAATAATCCTCCTGCATTCTATTACATAAACAAAAACACTTATGATATGCAACGAACACTTTATAGTAAATTATCTACAACATCAAAAAGAAGCTCTTTGATACGGAGAAGATAGTGGTCATATCTAAACTATTTTCTTTTATATTTTGGAAGGGTATAGGAATCTACACCTATGGATAGACTATCTATCTTAGTTCTTCAAAAAAAAAAAAAATTCTCCAAAAATGATAGATAAAGAACTCTCAAGTCTTTAAAATAAGAACAAATACTATAAAAAATGTTATACATATTTCAGGTAAAATCTCTCCTTGAGAGTTTCTACTAAAAATTATTAGATAAGAGTACAAAAATAGGCCATTTTCAATACAATCTGCTCTAAAAAAAAAAAAAGGTTATAAACACCTCTTCAAGTAAACAAGTTTCAATGGTAGTACATCAAAACAGTGGAAGTAAAAAATATTGTCAGAGGTGCCCATTGTAAAATTTGTGAAGTTAGAGATAAGAAAGAAACAAAGAGACACAAAAAGTGCGGAGAAAGCTTAAACATCAGGAATTTCGAGATGATGAATCCTATTGGCCTTTGAAGGAGTCGTAAAGGGAACACGTTAACAATAGTAGTGAGTTTCAGAGACGGCGCCAGAAAAAAATATATAGCGACTGATTTCACTGTATGTTTTCGGTTTCATAAATATTAGATAATTCAAGATGTAAAAGGCTCAAACCCTATTAAATTGGTGAAAAAAACCAACAATTGTTACCAGATCTAACAAGCTATATTTCCTCGAAATTTTCTCTTAATTTTTAACTCTCTTTTTCATGTCTGCTGTTAACGTTGCAACCCTTTACACTGAAGGAAGGCCAACAGGAATGTGCTAATCTTTCGTTCAAGCTCACCTGTTATGACTCCTTTTTGAAGTAGAGAATTTACTGAAATGTAATGAAACAAAATGGAAAAATTCAAGATAAGCTTCACAGCTGCCATAAGAAACAATCCCAATGCTCGGCTCTATATGCGGTGCATTTTAGCCAGCTAAAAGCTAAACTAGTTACAAGCTACACACAGTAATGGAAAGAAATATGAAACGGGGAAACCAAAAAAATAAAAAAAAGTAAATCCCGTAAAATAAATATAACTGCTTATGAACACATTCTTCAGCCAAGCTACGAAATTAGTCTTAAGTGAAAAAAAAAACAAAAGCATTTCACGAACAAGTCAGTGTAATGAGTCAGGAAAACGACGTGTTTACAATTGACAATACAAAGGAATGTGCTGAAAACTGCATTTATGTTTTATATTTAAGTCATGATCAGTGCAGCACAAGGTCAAAAGGATGTATTATCATATTACTTATAAATTACTTAAAATATATACCTTAATCATAACTAGCTTTATCAGGCTTGTCATAAGAAGTAAAAGTCAGGATATCAGAACTGATGGCACAAAGTGCACACAAATATTCACACTTGCACAATATATATATATATATATATATATATATATATATATATATATATATATATATATATATATATATATATATATATATATATATGAAGGGAAATCAACATAATATCGTGCTCATATAGAAATAAATTTCTACCTCATACTGGGATGGAAACTATTCTCTTCAAATGAAACGCAAGGTAGCTGTCATTCATGCTACTGATGGCTCAAAAGATGTCGGAACGTGAGTGCTAACTGCATTTCAGGATTGACTCATCCGGGGTAACTTGAATTGACAGCTTTCAATTAGCTCACCTGTCAAGTCGTGAAGTTGAAAAAAAAATGAATGACTGGTCTCACCATGCACTTAGCACTTAAGTTCCGACTCCTTTTGAGCTTCTGGTGGCCTGATTGATAACGATCTTGACTTTCAAGTGAAGGGAGTATGGTTCGATCCCAGTATGAGGTAGAAATTTATAAGTATATATATTTGTGTGAAACTATTTATGTAAATATATAATGTACCATGTCAGGGAGCTTGCAGTTAAAAGGATATTAGTCCTTAATGTAGTACTTAACTTAATTCTTAGCGTAATTTAGTTAAACAGCTTTTTTCTTAACAGTATAAAAATCTTCATTTTATAGGTAGGTTAGCATTTATTTTAATGTTTTTTTTTTTTTAATTAAAATGGTCAAAGTAAAAAATAATCATGAATGAGAACATATTTTTACACAGAGTGAATTATGAAAACAGCTTTAGCATAAATAAAAAATATAATTGAATTGAGTCAATCATTCCTTATTTACATGCAAGAGAAGCTTTAAAAAGTAGTGAAAGGGAAAATGCATATCAGCGGGAGACAGGCAAGACAGCCAAACCATAAGTCCTGTTCAAGAAATAGCTGAAGAAGACTCGAGTCTGATTTGATGTCTAAATATTTCAAGACAGTAATTCTGCTGCGATGTTAATTAGGGGTGCAAGATAGCATTATAGTATTATCTTCGTTCATGGGCATTCAAACTTAAAACTAAATTAATCTTTATGGGGAAAATAAGTGAAAAAAAATAAAACTTTTAAATCTGAATTTACGATGGAAAACAGGCTGTGCAATAAGCTTATATTATTTTTCAAATATAGACTAAGGCTAGCAGATGAAGTTTCAGAATTTATTATGTTGTGCATACCTCCAAGCTCATTAGAAACTGGGAGATGTGTCGTTTTGAGTAGGTCTCCTGTGATCTTTGGCACCATTGGTTCAACTTCGGCCTGTAAAATTAAGATCTGTTTAGTTTTATGGGATTATAAAGGATGACTTTAGGTTTTAAAGCTTTTGTTTGGACTCGAGCGAACAATTCATACACATTTTCCAAAATAACATCCATAAGGAAGACAATAAAATCTTTCACCATAATGCTAATTTCATAAATTTTAATGAGAAATATACCATAAATATATGATTAGAAATATTCTACAAAACCAGATAACTAAAAACATTCTTTTATAGACTTTTTTTCCGACCAAATATTCCATATACAATTTATACACTTAGAAGTTATATCACTATTTTCGATAACGTCTTTAATTTTCTATTCAAAACACCCTCCCCCCTTTTTTTATTTGCGAAGCATTTTGTTATATTTGGTAGCTTATTACACATGAATTCCTATGCTATCAATTTCCTAAGAAAATTACATGGTCATCACAAGGACATTGGACAAATGTGAAAAGCTTTCTCAATAATACAAATATATATGAACAAATACCCTCTTAATTAATTTCTATTTTAAAGGAAAGCTAAGAAAAATAGACTTCAGTCATTAATAAGATAAGTAATAATTAAATATAAATATAATCAGCCTAAGGCATCCGTATATTTATAGTTTCCCAAAAATAAATATATTCTTTTTTAAGTTATTTTTTAGGGTATTAATTAATTACAAATTACTGGTATAAAGAAAACCAAATTTTGATATCCACCCATTATTATTTTAGGAAAGGTTGTACTAGCAAACCATTTGCTATAATAGAGTGGATTCCCTAAAGGGCCAACAGTAAGGAAATGAAATTCAGTATTTACAAAGAAAGAATATTTGAATATCACCAAGATGACAAGTGATATTCTAATAACGCAATCCTTTGGCTTGTCCATACCAAATTCCTGTAGGTGCATCATTACTAATGGTTGTACAGTACTATCGAAATAGGCGAGACGAGATCAATAAATTATGTATGAACAATATCTGAATAGCTGGCATTTGTAAATTATTGGTTTACATTCTCAAATTCATCAAATTGCTTCCATATGCCTATAGATACATATGGTTTTCACAGCAGTAAAATGTCATAATCAATTTGATGTTGTCAAATAAATAACTAAGTCTCCTAGTCTCTAGGAACTCAACTGTTTGGTGTTAATGCTACATTCACCTGATAAAAATAATAAAAACTAAATTAATTTATCTACGTGACCAAGGAGCAATTCGCGATTAAGAATTGGGAAATAATAAGCAGAAGGGTTGCATGGTTTCTGGGTTTTAACATTCTTTAAGGACTTCCGGGGAAGAATCAGCTGGCAATTTATTTAAGGACTTCCGGGGAAGAATCAGCTGGCAATTTAACAAAGCTAAGATTAGCACAGAGCCATACACAGTATTGGCAAGTAACTACAATAATTTTAGCTACGTACGGATCTTGTAATGTGTGTGGGTTTTTTCCCCGATGGATAAGAAAAAGCTTCTATCAGGAATAAATATACCCTTCATCTTCTTTTCTTATGGAACGATATTCACCTATCATATCGTAAATTGTTTTTAAGGTATGTTAGTGTTTTAAAAAAAAGTTTCTTTGATACCTAAGTTTTATATCCCATTATAAAGTTACTAGGACTGTAAAGTATTGGAATCTAGAACCTAATTAAAACCGGTTTTATGATAACTCATAAGTGTTACACCAGTGACTGGTTTAGATAAAAAAAGGACAGAAGGACGATTATACAAACTAAGAAAACACCAAAAAAGAGGTGAAATCTTAAATAAATTCTAACAACAATATTCTGAAAAAGGAAAAAATGCTTGAAGCCAGATTCTCTGTCAAATTTTCTTCCTCCTACGGGAAAATGAGCAATAAGAAGAACAATTTGGAAAGCGTTTCCCCTTTCCAGGCATCATGTTAGGTCGATAAGGAATTGCCGGCAGCGTAATTTATGCGCACTACCTCCAACCCAACCAGGACCCAAGAGCTAAAACTTCCTTTTACTCTCAGATGGAAGGAAGGGGTCTCTACCCTACAGTACTCTCTGAAGGAAGGGAGGGAACTTGTCCCACAAAAGTGAAACGTTATTGGTGAAGTTTGAAGGGGGCTTCGCGGGAGCTTAAGGGGAGCTGAGAATGGGAAGGAAACCCCACTTGAGTGGTTTGAAGACAAGGCGCTTACGTGACAAGAGTTGATATCCTGAGCATCGTCTTTTCTCGTGTCATTCATTTATTTACATATATGTGATGCGTTGCGTCATCCTTCCCCTCCAAATCTTAATTTTCTTCCTCTTCTTCCCCATCATTATGAACATTATTACTATTATTATTATTAAGTAGAGAAGTACAACTAGTGTCCGTACAATTTACAAAAGGCCAAATAGCATGAGTTTCGAATAATTTTTAATCGTTACGACGCTGGATCTCATGTATAACCGACTCTTTTCTCCGTAGAGACTGAAAACCTGCAAACAACAAAATGGCTAAGAAATATTCAGAGTAGGAATGTTTTAAATTTCCCTTTTTTTGGTAAAATTGACGCCTAAACCATTTGGTTGAGATATGTTGGTGAACATTTGATAATATGCACCACTTATCAAGAAATGAGAAGGTCTAATGACTATGGAAGACGAGACAAAACTTATATGGGAAAAATTAAGTTCAAAGTATGATCAATATTAATGATAATTATATTGATAGATCTTTGTATAGATACTGATATAGATATCTAAATAGATAGATATAGATAGATGGTTGGATTAGATAGATAGTTGATATTTTCAATTCTACATTCAAAGGATAAACAATATCCGTTCCAGTGACTACGATCACACTGAACTCAGAACGAGTACATATTGGCATTGGAAACATTCATGAATAATAAAATAGCAGTAAATATAAATACTTCACTTCTTCTTTACTTCATATTCTAGTTACACTGCGTAGCTGCCGTAATAGTGATAATTACATTGAAGTTGGAATACATATTTTGGCATTAAAACCTTGGACAATTATATATACATACATATATATATATATATATATATATATATATATATATATATATATATATATATATATATATATATATATACACACACACACACAAGGTTGATAACAACTTTATAAAAATTGACCTCATTCCAAAGTAAATGAAAAAAAAATATATATCTAAACAAAACTGACTTCTTACTTATTAAAAGTTCATAAAGGAAAACCGACAAGAGAAAATAAACTGCTGCACATTCATAAAGGCACTATTAAAAGAAATTCCATAAAAGATCAGAAAAAAAATATATTCCCTTCACAATTGTTTCACTAAACGCATTATTGAATTGAAAACCCCATTTATGCCCATCAACATAAATAGATAACTTCTTGATATGGTGACAAAATCAGGCTTTTAATATTCAAGATGAATCAGATGAATTTAAATAATCTACTCGCAAAGAGTGGGAAACATTCACGAGTAACCAAGCAACGATTGTATAATTAGCTGCAACGAAAATTAACTTTGGTACTGATGAAAATATACTTTTAAGTATATACTATATACTCTAGAAAACTGGAACACATAAAAGCAGCACTATTGAGGACCGCATGCTATCAACCGCCAGTGACATTATGAAATAAAATAGAGATAAAGAGAAAGAATCCGCATTGGACAAACTGGAAAAAAACCTAAGCAGGAATATCCTCGACATTTATATTTGGCCGGAAACAATGCTAACTTAAGTGGACTTGGATGATTAATGAAAAGATGAGAAGGTAAACTTAACCGATTTAATCGAAATTCTGAACTCTTCACATATACCATCCGCTGAAAAAAAAAGTTTATTCCAACCTCTTTCAATTTCTTTGCATTTGTGGAGCAGTGACTAACTCCTGCATGAGGTATCTTGCTAAATGGCTCATATACAACTATATAATAGTACCACTGTTGATTCAAGTATATAATATTGTCTCTACAGTTTTGGTTAACCTGTTATATTTAGCATTTTTGTAACTGAACGAACCGTAGGTTGTTATGAATACTTTTAGCAGTTACTGAGCATAAGCAAAATAGCATCAATTCGATTCCCATTGCAATTAATCATTATACAACAAGTTAACATTATAACAGTATAACTATGTAGACCTAGGATTTAGTTCGGAATAACTGCAACGAGTAAAGTACTAAGTGATCACAACTTAAGGGAATGAGCGAGGAAAATTCTGTTAGTGTTGTTTTCATGTGTATGAAATCCAGAGGCCTATTAATTGGGAAGATAAAAAATGGGAAAATCATGAGAGAGAAGGAAAGGAAAATACTAAATATTTTTCACATACATGTATAGGCGTTCTGCTTGTGTTATGTTAATATTGTGTTATGTGTACGTACACTGTGTATATATATATATATATATATATATATATATATATATATATATATATATATATATATATATATATATATATATATATATATATATATCTTACTTATAACTGTAATCGAACAGTTTCACATGTTTTTTTTTTTTTCAAAAAGGCCCATAAAAGAAACACAGGAAATATAAATAA
Source organism: Palaemon carinicauda (assembly GCF_036898095.1). Taxonomy (NCBI): domain Eukaryota; kingdom Metazoa; phylum Arthropoda; class Malacostraca; order Decapoda; family Palaemonidae; genus Palaemon; species Palaemon carinicauda. The sequence goes on from NC_090731.1 coordinate 139,694,431, forward strand.
ATCACACTATATTTCGGTCAATAAACATCGACCCTCTTCAGGATGTAAAGTAAAAATGAGGAATACAGTGGAGAGTGACGGTTTATATACGAAAGCAAAAGGGTGTGTTCAATTGTTCTATAGTTGTTATAATTGCTGGAAGGATTAGCCAAATTTAATTACATCCAGGTGCGTCTTCTTATTGTTGAGCTGCTCAGAGGAAGTCTTGACCTCTGATGCATATCTGGTGGTCGGTCTCCGTGGATTATCTTCTTAATGATAGGGTTGAGAAGAGTATTGTCCACTGTGTCAGCTTTCCATTGGCCCCCAGATAGGTTCATTGTGTTTGATTGATTTATGATGGCTGATTCCAGGATTTTCCTTCTGTGTGGACAGGTACTCTTAAAAAGCAAAGCCGACTCACTCCAGTTAATCTGGTGCCCTAAATCCCTAAGGTGAACGAAAATCCCCGAGTTTTCATAGCCATATCTAACGTACACTTTTTCACAATCCCCACATGGTACTTTATAAACGCCGGATTCTAGATCTCTTTTATTTTGATAAACATTAATAAGGGCGCTTCCTATGGTCTTGGGATATGAAAAAACAAAGGGTTTCTCAGTTTTTATATTATTTGTTATATTTTTAATACCTTCTATATATGGGAGTTTTATCTTATTTTTAAAATCTCTTTGGTTAGTAACATCATGATCTTTATATTTAGGTAGGCTGGGGAACAGATTCTCAAACCTCTAAGAAATAGATTGCAAGCTACTCCATTTTTTACAGAAATGTCGTGATAACTAAAGAAATGAATGTAGGAAATAGAGAAAGTTGGTTTTCTATACACAGTGAAATTATATCCCGTCGATTCCCTTATAATTAGTATGTCCAAAAAAGCTAATTTTCCATCTATTTCCCATTCAGTTTTAAATTTTATGCTAGGAACTAGGGAATTTAGTTTATTGAAAAAATATATTGAAATCTCCCCAGCTATTATCCCAATATGTGAAAATGTCATCAACATAGCGTTACCAAACCATGTTCGTAGGTTTAATTGTTGTTTAAATTTCTGTTTCAAAGTATTCTATGTAGAGGTTGGCTAAAATTGGAGATAACGGGCTGCCCATACTACAACCAAATTTCTGTTGGTAAAATTTTCCATTGAAAGAGAAAACGTTATTTGACACGCTTAGTTTAATTAACTTAATTGTTTTTTCAATACCGAGGGGGAAGTGATCTTCAAAAGGGATTAATTTTTCCCTCAATTAAATTTGGCTAATCCTTCCAGCAATAATAATAATAATAATAATAATAATAATAATAATAATAATAATAAATAATAATAATAATAATAATAATAATAATAATAATAATGTTTATTGGACAAAAAATATTTACATACAAAGATTTACAAAAAGAAAAAAAGACTCAGTCCAAGTCCATGTGGAGCAGAGCTCTTCGGGCAATAATACAACTAAAATAATATCATCAGTTAAGTAAAAATAAAAAGTAAAGTAAATATGGATGTAGATATACAAAATGTACGCATACATATACATAATCATATGTATACAAATAGATACATATAAATGAGATTCTTAGCCTAAAAACAAATGGAAATGCATATTTATATGATAAAGAAGGATGGTATATGAAAGCTAATGGTATATACATTGAAAAAAATTGTAGATATTAAGCAAAAGACTCAGTAAAATAATTAGTTTTACAAATAAAAATATTCTAAACAATGAAACATACTTGCGTTGTGGTTAGGTAGGCAAGTATAAATATTTATTAATAAGGCTTAATACCCAGATAACAGGAGATTTGTATATGATTTCTTAAAAGATCGAACGCTAAGCAATACCTTTAGATAAGCGGACAGAGTATTCCAAAGTACCTAGGTATAGATACGATTGCTCGCATCTATTAATACAACTATAGAACAAATGAACACACCCTTTTGCTTTCGTATATAAACCGTCACTCTCCACTGTATTCCTCATTTTTACTTTACATCCTGAAGAGGGTCGATGTTTATTGACCGAAATATAGTGTGATTTATTTATACTTCCTGTGTTTCTTTTATGGGCCTTTTTGAAAAAACATATATATATATATATATATATATATATATATATATATATATATATATATATATATATATACATATATATATATATATATATACATATATATATATATATAATATATATATATATATAGAGAGAGAGAGAGAGAGAGAGAGAGAGAGAGAGAGAGAGAGAGAGAGAGAGAGAGAGAGAGAGAGAGAGAGAGTGTGTATGTTTAAAATATAGAAATCCTCTTTTGATGACATTTGTGGACTATGAAAAAGCCTTTGATAGTGTGCACCAGCCAATTTTGTGGAGAGTCGAGTGTTGTTATGGAGTACCTCTTAAGTCTGTAAATTTGATTAAGTCGGTTTATGAGCATAGCAAGTGCAAAGCTAATGTTAGTGGAGTCCTACCTAATTAATTTCCAGTTAACACAGGAGTAATCCAAGGGAATGTGTCGCCTGCGTTGTTTATCGCCCTCATGGATTTTGTAATGCATAGAACAGTTGGGGGGGGGGGGGGGGGTGGAGAGGGATTGAACTGGATTGGTAATAGGAGATTATCTGACCTAGCAAATGGTGATGACGCTGCCCTCATTAGCAGAACACCACAGGATTTGCCGTCTATTAAATTCCTTATTTCTGATGAAGATATTAATATATGGCTGCGTCGTTCGGTTATTTTTTTCTGCTTGTTGCTTGAGATTTCACATAGTTCTGATTATCCTTTACATTCAGATTTTCCAAGATCGTACCATTAAGTACTTATAAATGTGGTTAATTCTAAGTCTTGCCTTCTCCACTATGACGCTCACCACTACATAGTATTACATTAGTTTTTATTCAAGCTGTGACCAGATTATGAAATGATCTTCCTAATTTGATTGTTGAAGCGTGGATCTTCTATAGTTCAAACTTGTTGCAAATGCTTTTCTCTTGAACAGGTTGACATAAGTCTTCTTTCACAGTTTATATATATAATCCATCTATCTAACTTTGTTACTAGTATTGATATACTTCATTTCTTTTTATTTCTCATTTAAAGTTAATTTGTCAAATCTCCTCCCTTTCTGCACTGGGCTGCTTTCTTTATTTGGATCCCTTGGTCTTGTAGGATTCTGCTTTTACAATTAGGGTTGTAGCTTGGCTATTAATAATAATAATATAAACACGACAGAAAATTTCACGTTGATTGCTCATTTTCAAATAACTGCCAAGGAAGCGTAATTATAAGGGACCTTTACTAATCTATCTTATTTTCTTTTCCTAAAAATCCCTTTGTTAGAAATGTCACTCAATCATAAGGGATCTTTACTAATCTATCTTATTTTCTCTTTTCCTAAAAATCCCTTTGTTAGAAATGTCACCTCTTGCGGTTCTGAAAATTCTTTCCTTCATTTCACGATAACCTCCAAGTATAGGAAACATATATAAATGGTAATTAATTTTTTTCTCAATTGGACCGAGAAAAATCTCTTCCATGCGACCAATTGTATCTTTGCTGTAACAAGAAGGATCGATTTGTTCACCATTTGACATTTTACATCCACTACCTGTCATAATTTGGTGCTAAATGTGAAACTTAGTTTATGCCTATCCCATTTCAGAGTAACACGGTTCTTCAAGTGGTGGGCGATAAAAACGAGTTTTATAATTTGCCTTACCCGAGCTTCTTCATTACATCTAAGAATACGGTACATTGAAATATTTATTGGAAATTAGGGATAAGGAAACGATCTAACAGCAAACTATATACTTACCATTCAGACTCAACTTGGAATTTGGTAATACTACTCAACATAAGTCTGCAGTGACTTCGTCACGCCATATGAACTAAAAAATAAATAAGTTAAAGAACTCCCTGTTTGCATAGGCATTCGTGTGTCTTATACAGAAATAGAAATGTTGGATAATGGGAAGAAGTATAGTTAGTCACCATGGAAATATGAAACGGAAAAGCAAAATCTATGCATAGGGGAAAAAAATTCTTCGAGTAGTGATGCATCTTCAATAACCAACAAAGATTAATAGCAAGTATAAGAATAACTCAAATGTAATTATATAGTACTGTTAACTTTTTAAAGTACACCTAGACACAAGTTCAGTTTGAGAATTGCAAATCCATAAAGACCCTGTACGATACACCAATCAAACCAATAGGTGTTGTAATCTAAAGCTGCATACACATGTCTGTGAAGGCCTCAATCTTACCTCAGTGAAGTGGTGCGTTTTTCCATTCTCTGTGATAGTGGGAGTATCTGGAAGATCAGGGGCGCCTTCGACCTCGACCACAAGACTGTGGTTTTTCATCGAGACAGATACCTTGGAGGTCATCTCATTTGGCGACTGGCCGTCGGGATCACCGACAACGATTTCTTCTACGGAACCACCAATCTCTTCGGTGACGGGTCCTTCGGAGGGGGATGTTATCATGCTGTCCTGTAGGAACAATATCCTTATGGAAATAACTCTTAATAGATCAAGACTAAGTTTCAAAAACTATAAAATGGCTAAATAATTAATGTAATTTTACAGAATATACATTACACAGATAAAAGTAGTTCATATATCAAAACACATAACATTTATTACAGTGCATCCTAGCAATCAAATCAAAATCATACAAATCATATATAGTAATGGAAAAAAAATTAAAGTTGTAAAACCAAAAAATTCAAGAATCCTCATACTGGAAATATTATTCCTAAAAAAACTATATTGATTCACTATATCTGCGGGCTTAAAAGGAGCTTCATGTTAAAACTGAAATAAATGTTAACATCATTCAAAACTTATTTTGACTCCAACACAGCAGAACTGAGGCATCACTTTAATTCGATACCGCTGAAAAATAAAATTAAAATGTCACAAAGGAAGCAGGAAAAATTAATAGATTAATTAAGGAAAACAGTACTTCCTCGTAAAAAGTTATCTTTCCGGACTATGAAAAGTGCACAGGGAAAATGGCCTATGAAAATATAAAGGAAATAAAACACTGTAGCAATTTCTACGAAGAGAACTAATGCTTCCTCAACATCTAGTGAAACGTCGCTTGCATATAGATATGCTCTACTACAGGATACCTGTTATTTGGCATAAACATACATATTCATCTAATTGTGTATACATATATGCATATGCTCATACATATATATACAAAATACTTGTAGAGTCAATGGATATGTGACAAAAGAGAGAATGTTCAACTACTAAACAATACTCTGCTGGGAAGGTAGTCCTTTGAATGCGTTGCTCCTTTGCCACTTTAACGTCATTGTGGGATGGCAGCAACTTTCTCTGATTAATAAGTAAAATACGAAGTCTAGGGGAACTTAAGACCTGAACCTATATCATTATTAGGTAACCCAATATGGCTATTCAATTCTATTCAGCGTATAATCAATAACAAAAGTCTAAAAAATGTCATTTTATCCAAATCAATTAGGAAATCCATCAAAAATACGTAAAACAAAATATGAATGGAAATCATTGTACAATATGGTTTTAAAACTTTCTTGAGAACTATATTGAATACAAAAAAAGTAATAAATACTTATGTGCATTATTCTTATCTTTTCTTTTTCTTCTATTAGAGCCATCTTTTTTCCTCATGCAATGATATGCCAATAAATTTATTCCATCAAATGTTAAATTTACGATTAAAGACATGTCTTGCAAGTTTAAGGATACTGTTAATAGGAAGTTGTTATGATTAATTACCAATCATCATGAAAGTGTATTTCACAATATCTGTGAAGCAAGAAAATTAAAAGTGACAATAAATCCCGATAAGCATATTTACAAAAGGAATTAAAAAATCATAATGACTGGAGCAACGCACTCATAAAAACACATATGGCTAATATCAATATAAAAGATTATTTATGTAGCCACAAAACACTGACATATACCATACTTTTGAAAACCATGAAATCATTAGAAAGGTTACATTCAGTTTTAGTTTGCCTAAATCAGAGTACAAAAAATGTATAATCTGATATCAAGGATACAGAAAGGAGTCATATTAAAAAAAACAATTAAGGTAAACAAAGCGTCACATTGTCTATTTTCAGTCTAAAATCTTTGAATAAAAAGATTAAGAGAAATCAAACTACCAACAGTCAGTCAGTCACTTCATGTTTTCATATCGTCCTGTTCAAGATGTTAACAAAATACCTGGTCTGAAGTCATTCACAAAGCTTACAAAAATGAAAGACCATCATAAACAAAATTATACGTAAACTCTAACAATTTGAATGACAGTAGTTCTGGCATGATCGCCGATGGAGAACATGGGCAGCTCATGAGGAAATATTTATGGAAAATGAAGGAGTAAAATTAAAAACTTTGGCAGATTAGTAACGGTGGCTGACTTAATTTCCTTTGACAGAAAAGGTCAAGGTCCCGTTCCATTTCAAGTCTACGTCAAAAGACACCTGGGAAACGTAAGGGTCGTGAAACTAGATTCCTAGTGTCAGTCTGATAGGTTCGCATTTTTAGTTCAATTGAAAGTGTCATGTTGCAGAATCTATCTGTTGAATGACAAGTTGAAATTATTCCTGGTTATGCTGTGACCAGTGAACCTCAATGATATATATATATATATATATATATATATATATATATATATATATATATATATATATATACACACACACATATATATATATATATATATATATATATACACATATATATATTATATATACACACACATATATATATACACATATATATATATATATATATATATACATATATATATATATATACACATATATATATATATATATATATATATATATATAAACTAAAGTAGAGGATATTCTAACATTTAAGAAAAAGAAATGGATATGGGCAAGACATAAAATGAGATTGACAGGTAACAGACACACATAAAGAATAACAGAATGGGTCCCTAGATATTTCAAAAGAAGCAGAAGAAGGAAGAGAAGACGATAGATTGAAGAGGTAACTAAGAAAATTTGCCAGTATAGGCTGGAATATTAAGACCATAAACAGACGGGGGTGAAAGGACATGTCTGAGGCCTTTGGGAGTGAGTGAGTAACCTAAAATGCTCATATCCTAAATACAGTTTTTCGTTTAAGAAATGAAGCAAATTCAGTCGATGCATAAATACACATATACACTCACTTTTATAAGTTTTCTACTGCTAATTATTGCACAGATTATATCCCATAACATTAGAAACAAACAGAGTTTGATGATTCCAAATGGAAAATAGTAATAAAGGCCATTTACCTTTGAGGTGAGTCTTCGCTGGTGTGAGGGAGGGAAGAGAGGAGGAAGAGTAGGTTACTGATTGGAAGGAAAAACTCCGTCCATGAGAACTTCTGGTAAAATATTGAGAGTTCTCTCTCTTGAACTAAGTTCACTATCGCTAACAAATCCCTTATGTTACGCTTCCTGGCCACTTGGTCGTCTTTTTTTAACACTTTTTAAGTTCAGGTTTGACAAGAAACCTAGTTAGAGGCGACTGCGTTTGCCTTTCCTTAAAAATGGCATGAAAATGAGATATTGTATTATAGGTAAATAAATTTGAGGTCAGTAAATAAATTTGCTGTCGGTAAATAAATTCGCTATAGGTATATAAATCACTGTACACCCTGGCAAAGCCATATCTGGGTTTCCCACATTCTTAAGATATCCCTATTTTGACTTTAAGTAAAAAATTTGTCACTCCACTTGCTAACTGTTTCTCATTAATCCAAATAAAGAATAACAATTCAACCTTAAAAACACGTGCCCGTTGTTTGTACTCGGAATTCTAACTGTACCAATCATGTTTGTTGTACGATTGTACAGTTTTGGCAGGTCAGCTGCAAGCATACCTTATTCATGTTTCACCATAAATTCCATTTTCTTTTCTACGTTAATCCTCATCATCTGACCATCTTTCTTAATCATATAGGGAGCCCGATAATGTTAACTCTTCAATGCATCACATATTATCTTCATGATGATCAATAGCAATTGCAACATGACAAACAATATGCAGTTACAACTCAGAATCTGATTAGGAAGATCATTCCACAATTGGGTCGCAGAGAGAATTATTTTTTTGCAAAAAGCACCATTTGAAAACTCTGAACTTTCATTGTTACATTAGCTAAGCAAATCATCACTAGCTGCGAACACATGGATAATCTCTGCAACTCTGCATCTGGCTATGTTCTGCTAGGAAACCTAAGTTCGAGTATTCTACAGATACATTTAGTTAACATGAAATGTTTCTTGGAAGAAGAACAGCTCTAAAGATGATCGTGTGAGAGGACGCTTTTCAAAGCGCTGCTGGACAGTACAAGAGTCAGTCCCCCTAAGCAAGGACATAAGGGGGTGGGAGTAGGGGCTAATGCCAAATAAAATAGGGTTAAAATTACGTAAATACAGCAAAGCACTGTGTGGGTGGCGTGAGGGCATCCACTAACTGATTTCTGCACACATTAGTCACGTTACTACTTGTCCGCTAAAATTGCTCATTTAGTGCAAATTTTTGCTTGCAACCCGATGCGATGCTCGTAACCCAAATCAAAATTGTATACTCTTATCCAAATTTGGTCATATTCAATTTACTCGTAGTCCAGGATACTACTTACTACTTTATATATATATATATATATATATATATATATATATATATATATATATATATGTGTATATATATATAGAATATACTGTATATAAATGCATAGTATATATACATATATATATATATATATATATATATATATATATATATATATATATAGCATATATATACTGTATATATATGGGGACATAAGAAAAGAATTAGAAATTATTCGTTAGCATCTAACAATTGCTTCATTCAGAATATATTATCGATGAAGCTATCATTCCAGGATATAATACACCATAGATTTTCCATAAATAATAAACATACAATTTCACAACAAAAATAAAACTCTCGTAAAACATAAAAAAATTCTGCCCAAAATTTTGACAGTCTAAAAACAATTGTAAGTTATTCATTTCTATATACATAATACAAAAGGAGCTGATACATGATTTTCATAATGCAATGCTATGACATTAATGAAATTATCCCATAGAAAATTTAACAGTTATTCAGTCTCAGTTAGTTCATGTTGTCATATAATCCTATTCAAGATGTTAACAAAATATCTAGTCTTAAGTTATTTACAAAGCGAAGACATCTGTATAGCACACACAAAGGTTCATTAAGAAAAAAATTATCAGTAAGATATGAGTATGAGCGCGCAGACCGCAGGTTTCATATATATACAGTATATATATATATATATATATATATATATATATATATATATATATATATATATATATATATATATATATATATATATAAGAAATGGTAAATGGTCATAGCTTTAACTGGAGTGAAACTATGCCGGTTTACTAAGGAAACTACTCGTAAAAAAGAAGATTGTGGAAACCACCATTATCAGGCTACTGGAAACTGGAAATATGAGACAAACAAATTGTCTTTGGAAATCTGATTCTTTAGACGAGCTAATTTTACGACCCAATAACCAATAGCTGTTCAATTGAATTTCTATCCCAGAGAAATAGTTATCACCCTTCTGTAATCCCTCGCCCCCATCCCCCCAAAAATAGACTTTGTAATTTATCAGTCACTGTTCACCAACGACAGGAATTGAAATAATGACGGTCGAAATATATGATTTTCTAATCAGTTTTGTAATCATGTACCTGTTAATTTCACACAATCATAATATATATATATATATATATATATATATATACACATATATATATATATATATATATATATATAAATGTGTGTATTTAGGTAGGAATTAATATCGTTAGTTGCTCTCCAGGAAAGGGTTAGGATAAGATTTTTAACGAGGTAGTAAAGGCACATGAGTACGCTATAGCAGGACATCATTTTAGATGAACAATTGTTAAATATATAACTAACGAGGAGGAACGGAAGGAGTAAAAATTCTAAATGTAGAACACGCAAAATATGGTAAAACAGATGAAAAGATGAGTCGGTGTGTATTATGAACAGTGCAGTGTGTGTAAAAAAGGTAATTTATCAACTGCTAATAAGAACTCTGTTTTGGTATCCGGACCAGATTTTTTTTTCTAACAGTTTTCCTAACCACGGATATCTTTCTTCATTCAGCAGTTAAAGAATTATCCCGTATTATCCAAAGTTATTTTTTTTTTCCTAACAAGCTGTCTAAATAGGCTTGTTCCCTAGTTTGGAGCTTGGCTTTCGTAAAGGCCTTGGAGAACGTGATGACCTCCTTACAATCACCTATATTGTACAGAAATCCCTTGATTGCGTTCAGGAAGTTTGTATGACTGGCCTAGATTTTAGGACTCACTTTGACCGTGTTACTCATGAGAACAATATTTTCAACTTCAAAGAGGTGGGAGTAGTGGGTGAGCCTCTTCTTAGCATCATTATTATATTTTTAAGTAATACATCGCAAACAGTTCTTGTTGATGGGCACCGTAGTGAGTATAATAATGTAATATCTGGTGTTCATACTATATACACGATACGCCGTTTGGACTAGAAAACAAGCTAGCTGTATATGCAGATGATCCTGTCTGTTTACATCAATTCCATCTCCTGAAAGTATATTTGTAGTTGCTGAATCTTTGCATAGAGATAAAATGCATGGTGAAATTTATGGGACATGGAGTTGAACCCTTACAAAACTCAAATTAAGACTGTAAGTCGGCCTCAATATCCGGATATGAGAAGTGATAATTTTTTAGTCTTCTTTCACTGCACAAAATAACGTTGGCTTATTGAAGAAGTCTTTCAAAATTTTCATTGATCAATCTATTCTGAAAATGTATTTTAATTCTTTCATTGTACCTTGTTTCGAGTATTGTTCTATCTTGTCTTCAGATGCTGAATTCCATTTTAATTTGCTGGACAGAAACTTAGAGTCTATTAAATTTCTTATTCCTGATATAGATATTAATCTCTGGCACTGTCGTTCAGTTAGTTCGCTGTGCATGTTGCATAAGATTTTTCATAATTCTGACTATACTATGCATTCAGATCTTCCAGGGTACCCTCCTGTTCGTAATAGTAAGCATGCAGTTAATTCTAATAGTCATGCCTTTCTCGTTATAAGGCTCAATACTACACAGTATTCTAGAAGTTTTATTCCAGCTGTAAACAAGTAGAATGATCTTCCTAATCAGGAAGTTGAATCCGTGGAACTTCAAAAGTTTAAACTTGCAACGAATGTTTTTTATTTTGAACAGGCTGACACAAGTGTCTTTTTATAGTTTATATATGAAAGTCCTGTTTTAATGGCGTTACTGTTCTCAAAATATTATATTTTCACCATTTCTTTGGTAGTTTGTTTATTTCCTTGCACCCTATCCTTATTAAGCTATTTTTCCCCGTTGAAGCCCTTGGGCTTGTAGTATCTTGAATTTTCCAACTAGGGGTCTAGCTTAGCTAATATTATTATTATTATCATTATTACTAGCCAAGCTACAACTCTAGTTGGAAAAGCAAGATTCTATAAGCCCAAGGGCTCCAACAGGGAAAAATAGCCCAGTGAGGAAAGGAAATAGGGAAATAAATAAATGATGAGAATAAATTAACAATATATCATTCTAAAAACAGTAACAGCGTCAAAACAGATATGACCCATATAAACTATTAACAATGTGAAAAACAGATATGTCACATATAAACAATAAAAAGACTCATGTCAGCCTCCTCAACATAAAAACATTTGCTCCCACTTTGAACTTTTGAAGTTCTACTGATTCAACTACCCGATTAGGTAACAGCTAGAATAAAACTTCTAGAATACTGTGTAGTATTGAGCCTCATGATGGAGAAGGTCTCTCTATTAGAATTAACTGCCTGCCTAGTATTACGAACAGGATAGAATTGTCCAGGGAGATCTGAATGTAAAGGATGGTCAGAGTTATGAAAAATCTTATGCAACATGTATAATGAACTAATTGAACGACGGTGCCAAAAATTAATATCTAGATCAGGAATAAGAAATTTAATAGACCGTAAGTTTCTGTCCAACAAATTAAGATGAGAATCAGCAGCTGAACACCAGACAGGAGAATAATACTCAAAACAAGGTAGAATGAAAGAATTAAAACACTTCTTCAGAATAGATTGATCACCGAAAATCTTGTACGACTTTCTCAATAAGCCAGTTTTTTGTACAATTGAAGAAGACACAGACCTAATGTGTTTCTCAAAAGTAAATTTGCTATCGAGAATCACACCTAACATTTTAAAAGAGTCATGCAAATTTAAAGAAACATTATCAATACTGAGATATGGATGTTGAGGAGCCACAGTCCTTGACCTACTTACAATCATACTTTGAGTTTTGTTAGGATTCAACTTCAAACCCCATAATTTGCATCATGCACTAAATTTAACTAAATCACTATTAAGGGATTCACCAACCCCAGATCTACATTCAGGGGATGGAATTGATGCAAAGAAAGTAGCATCCTCTGCATATGCAACAAGCTTGTTTTCTAGGCCAAACCACATGTCATGTGTATATAGTATGACAAGTAATGGGCCAAGAACACTACCCTATGGAACACCGGATATCACATTCCTGTACTCACTATGGTGCCCATCAACAACAACTCTTTGAGATCTATTACTTAAAAAATCAATAATAATGCTAAGAAACGACCCATCCACTCCCAACTGTTTGAGTTTAAAAACAAGGGCCTCGTGATCAACACTGTCAAAGGCAGCACTAAAATCAAGGCCAATCATACGAACTTCCTGACCACAATCAAAGGATTTCTGTACAGCATTGGAGATTGCAAGAAGGGCATCACATGCACCAAGGCCTTTACGAAAACCAAATTGCAAACTAGGGAGTAGATATTACCTTCAGCAAACCTATTAAGACGTTTTGCCAGAAGACAGTCAAAAACTTTAGATATGGGAGTTATGGAAATTGGGGGGTAATCAGTGGGACTTGAGCTACCACAAACACAATTACATAGAGGAGTAACATTACCAATTCTTCAACAAGTGCTAAAAGTTCCTCTTCTTGCTAACTTGCGCAAAATAACAGATAACTTTGGAGCTAAGAAATCTGCTGTCTTTATAAAAAAAAACAAAGGAAAAATACCATTTGGGTCTACACCTCCATAAGCATCAAGGTCCATCAACAGAGCTTTAATCTCACGAGATCGAAAAGCTAAACTAGTTAGTTTAGCCTCAGGAAAACAGGAATGAGGAAGTTCAAGTTTTTCATTACTCTGTTTACTGTCAAAAACATCAGCCAAAAGGGTTGCCTTTTCCTTTGGACAGTGAGTGACTGAGCCATCTGGTTTAAGTAAAGAAGGAACTGTTGCATCTATACCAAAGAGTGCAGATTTAAGGGTAGACCACCATTTATGTTCCTGAGTTGTACCAGAAAGGGTTTCTTTTATGGTTAAATTGTACTCCTTTTCAGTTGAGGCATAAACTCTCTGAGCAAAAGCTCGAAGCTGAGTATAGTTGTTCCTAGTCAAATCTGATCTGTTACCCTTCCAAAGGTGATAGGCCTCCTGCTTCTCCAAATAAGCATGTCTACAATCACCATTGAAGCACGGTTTGTCCTTCACTCGGTACCTTAGCACACGAGAAGGGATACGCCTATCAATTATGTTAACTAGATTCTCATTCAAAGGGACAACAGGATCTACACTATTATATAATTGTGACCAATTCAAGCAACAAAGATCATGCAAAATCCCATTCCAGTCTGCTTGGGATTTCATATAAATTTTACAAGAGTATGATATATCAGGGACAGGCTGCTCAGTCTTCACTACTAATGAAATCAAGGTATGATCAGATGTCCCGACTGGAGAACCAACCTTACTAGTTATAACGCCAGGGGTGTCAGTGTATACGAGGTCCAAGTAATTACCAGACCTGTGAGTAGCTTCAGTTATGATTTGCTCACAGCCTGATTCAGAGGCAAAGTCTAAAGCTCTTAAGCCATGGTGATCGGTAGGAGAGATAGAACTTAACCACTCCCTATGGTGAGCATTAAAATCACCAACAACGACAAAAGAAGCCTTTCTATCACCTTCTTGTATCTTAGCTATAATGGTAAGAAGGCAATTAAAGATAGAATCATTGGTAAGAAAGCAATCGAAGATAGAATCATCCATGTCTGGATTCCGTTAGATCGAACACAAATAAAAGTTGTTATGCCTGCCACAAACTTTTATTACCTGAATCTCATGACATCCATATTGATAGCAGGACTTAGGAGAAGCAGGGTACTCGGTCCTAATATACACCACCATTCCCCTGGCCCTAGGGATGGCATCACGTTTCAACATTATTGGCTTCTTAAAACCAGTTATAAGGAG
>NC_090731.1:139713880-139721380 GCF_036898095.1 Palaemon carinicauda
CAAACTTATGCTCGAGAATTCTTGCTAGCAGAATCAAGATATATATATATATATATATATATATATATATATATATATATATATATATATATATATATATATATATATACACATATATAATATATATATATACTGTATATACAAATATATATATGTTATATATACTGTATACATAAATATATATATATATATATATATATATATATATATATGTATATACAGTATTTATATATATATATATATATATATATATATATATATATATATATATATATATATATATATACTGTATATATGTACATTTATATATATACATATATATAAACATATATAGATATATGTATACATGTATATATACAGAAATATATATAATACATAACTTCTTTCTGCAAGGAAAGGGTGAAGGTTATGCATTTCCCAAAGGATACGGACTAACAAATTACAGGGAGCATTGGCCTCCCTCTCTCTGAGGAGGGGTGGATCTAAGCATCATCTCTTAACATTATCTAAACAAATTAGAGGGATTGTGTGTGATTCTCTCTTGGGTGAGAGAAGGGAATATCTACAGTATGATCCTCACAACTTCTAAACAAAGTATACACAGGTCTTCTCTCTTTTCACTGTCGAAAAGAGCGAGGGTTGAGCTAAGCAATGTGTTTTACACTTTCTAAAACAAAGTATACAGAAGGTTCTTTCTCCTTCTTTGGAAAGAGAAGGGAATAGCCAAGCATATTTTGCTTCATCAACACTTTCTAAACAAAGTACAGGGAGTCTTTCGCTTTTCCCCCTTATCCATTTGCTGGGGAAAAGAAAGGTGGGATGGTGTTCTAAGCAAGTGGTTCACGATGACAGTATGGTATTGGCTAGGTACAGCTCAGCAAATCACTTTTACCTACGTCCAAAATAGCAAGTCGCTGTAGATTCTGCGGGTCGCAATGTGTGAGATGCAGCTGAGACGGATCAGTGGAAGAAGATATCAATGAATTGTAGACATCAGGTGGAGAAACATGAGAGAGACTGAATTGATGGACATATGAGATTACGTTTGATGAACTTAACTTAGTCCTTAAGAATAGTAACTTGCAGTAGTGTTTTATACCGAATATGGGATAGATATCAACGTTAAACTTATACTAAATAAAACTCTTAGATTAAGAATATTGACTCCAGTGACGGTATATCGGTTGGTGTTCGAAAATTCTCTACAAACGATAAAAAAATCCAAACACTTTTTCATCGTACTATAAGATTGCGTCTGGTATTGGATCTGTGCCATTTTGGGAATGAATTTAAAATAAAATTAGAAACTGAAGGTGCAGTTTAATTTACGGCAGATAAGGGATCTACGCCTCCCCAATTATTTCTTAATTTTATATAAATTCAAAAGTAATTTTTTTTTCTGATGTAAAACAAAAATTGAACTCACATGTTCTCAGAAACATAAAAGATAAATAATAATGCAAGCATAGTATATTTTGAATAGTTTACAGCAGATAACGCAAAAATCCTATTGAATATTAAGCAACCTTTCCCATGAAAAATTACTTCCATTACTTTAACGTTTCTGAAGAAAACTAGCTACGGGAAACTATACAGACTTGTTTTTTGCTCAAAAGTTTTTTACTTGCCTGGGCTGTATCAATTGTGTCAGAGTGCTGCATCGTCTTACCAGTTAAGGAAAACTACTCCATATACAGTATGCGCATGTGATACATTCTTTAATACAAAAGAATACAAGAATAAAAATACCCCAACTGGTTTACTAAATGAATTAATAAATCTATTATTGTTATAATAATAAAAATAAAAATAAAAATAATAATAATAATAATAATAATAATAATAATAATAATAATAATAATAAGTAAACATTATTCCTTGATCATTAGAAAGGAAAAATATATGACATGAATGATATCACTGTACATGTTTTTGCTAAACATTAAAAATCTATTGACGAAAAATAAGAATTGTTTCTAAATTTGTTTAAAACTAACCGCGTCTGGAGCCCTTCTATTTCGTCAAGTCAAGATGATTTTCTCGTTTCCTTTTCATGATTTCCATAATAGTGAATATTGGTGCGACATCGCTTCTATAAATCGTTTATGGCATAAATCAACACTTCATGACTATGAACAGTATTTTTATAAATAAATGAATAAATAAATAAATAAATAAAATCTTGAATTGCACTTTTGACTATTTTTACTAATATCAGTCTTGGAAAGATATATCATCATCATTTGGCAAAGACATCTAGAACACCATTTACTTTCACACGAGGAATGCTTTTTTACATTCAATTGGGGATGCGATTAAATCTATTTACTGCATATTCAGCAGCTCTGCTACATTTTAAGGGCATTTGATTATAAAAAAAAAAATATCAGTAGCAGAATTGTGGCAACACCAAAAGCCTCAAAGTTGTGATAAATGATAACGTTATTGCGCTGGCTTTAATCGTAACCAAATTAATTTCTGAGAATTCTGGTATCATCAGTTCTCTTTCTCATGGCCTAGCTTTATAACGGCCAACGTTATTCACCATACAGTTTTTACATGAAAAAATATGAAGTACAACCAAACTAATTCATTATGAGGTGTGCACATTATGAGTTAAGGTGATTTTCATCTATTCCCAGGATATATAAGGTTGTGTATTAATAAACTCCCCGAACAATTTCATACAAACAATGACCATGATTAACAAATTTCTAGCGAAGAGCATGAAAGGAAAAAAAAATCAAAATATATCTCGGAGAAAAATGTTAAAAGATTCAAAGATTTTTGTTGATGGGGAGAGATATAATGAACATAAATGAAACTTGCATCTAATTAGTCATTCTGGCATAGCCTTTATATGTCTTAATGAAACATTTTTTGTGAGTAAAGCATGTGACTTACCATGACTCTCTGCAAAGGAATACAATAGGCATTTTTTTTTTTTTATAAAAAATTAGGTGGAAAAATTACCAATTTACAGGCATTCCTTTTAATATATCTAGATAAATATTACGATATGAGAAATCAAAATAATATATACATATATTTAATAGGGTTATTCAGGAATTCTTGCCTGAAAAGCAAAGGGAGTGAATGAGACGGTATGAGAAGTTTTTCCAATCAGACTATGCCTTTATCGTTAGGTATTATAAACAAAAAACAATGGTTGCATCAGTAAGGACCTAATCAGATAACGGGATATCTAACACATTGTTGTCGTATACAATAAAATCAAATACCATAATTTACCAAAATAAAATACATAGGTAATTAATCCTTAAACATTCACACAAAAATAAAGCCAAATGGCAAAATTAAGAAAGAAAAAAAAATATCTATATATATATATATATATATATATATATATATATATATATATATATATATATATATATATATATATATATATATATATATATATATATATATATATATATATATATATATAATATGCTCAGGTTGTCTCGTACTGAAGCCAGCAGGCATTTGATATTACAGATTAATATGAGAGATATTCTTAATTGCATTGCTGAAAAACGATTAGGAGAGTCTCATTTTATCTCTTTTAATTTTCGACATTAAATTTTCCTTAAAAAAGAAGAGAATGTTAATAGGATGATTACCTGCGGTATGAGGTTGTCTCTGCTGTTGGGGTCCTTCGTGACTCTGGAGGCCCTAGAGGACTTCCTTGAGCCTCCGTCTCTGCTTTTTAGGGAAGTCTGGGCAGTGTCTTCTCTTTCCACTTTCCCTTCGAAGTCCTCGCCTCGCATCTTCATCCATATTTTTCTGAAAGAGTCATCAATTTGTTAGAAGAAAGCTACTTGTGGAAGCGAATACCGAGAATATGAATATATGGAGAGAAGTGCTTCAGACTTTATTTTCCTTTCTTTTTTTCCTAATCTAATTTTCCTTGAAGACTAGAGTATGTGATCAAGCTACTCATAAAATTATGATACTTTGAAAACCAGTACACGGGAGTGTTAGCCGTCTAATTATATATAATATAATCACAAACATAATTAGGAGTGTCAAATAAAAACAATAGGGTATATAGTTCCATGAATTCACATAATCCTTTATGTTATTTCCCCTCTAAATATCTTATAAAGAAACCAAAACTCCAGGTGTACTTTGCAAACTTATTTGTTGTGTGCAAAAGTGTGTGTGGTGCGTGTAATGCTTTTTACAAAGCATAATATACCATATAACATTCTCTACAATAAAAATTTTTCTCCTACATTGGGGTCGAGCCAAAACTCTTCAAATGAAAGGCAAAGGTTAAAGAATAAGGCAAATGCCAATAAAATGTTGGATCCTAAGTATTTTTCCACTCTGGGAGTTTCCAAGGCAGGCTACTCACCTTGCATACCCACGAGTTTCGTCGAACTTCCCTATCCATCAGCTGACTCAGATGATAGATGTTATTTTATGGGTAGCACCTTTACTGAGTAAATAAGCTTATAGAGATCAACACCTAAGCATTTGTGGAATAGCTATAAATTTCTACCTCACACAGATATCGAAAACTGTACTATTCAAATGAAAAGTAATAATCCTGCCGGCAGAGTAAACAGATGTTAATTAGTTGAAGCCTAAGTACTACTTAACTCGGGGGAGTTTTCTATACAGGCTTCTACTTTGCATAACAGAGAACCTTCCCAAAAGTACTGACCTATTCAATAGACCCAACTGATAACAATTCCTTTTATTCATCCTTACTGATTGTATATGATGCGGGAAATGTGAAGTTCGCATTCATATATACCAAGTTACTCTTCAAATGAATAAGAGTGTATCACCTTCTGACCCAACGTAGGTCTTAAAGAAGTTCGAACACAAGTAATACTGTAATTATACTTCATTTCAAAAGTCCTGGGTTCGATTCCAATGACGTAGATGTTTATTAATATTGGAAACGTGATTCTGAGTTCCTCAAAATCATCATATACACTAAACGGTATGGATAATTCGGAAGAAATGGCATCAATTAGGTCAGTTGGCGAGTTGGGAAATTTTAAAAAATCGTTGGTACACATGGCAGTAATCTTTCAAAGAGCTCCTTGAGTAGGAGAGTATATACTGTAGGGGTTAACGTCTATCAAATTTTCTGTTGGCTCAGCTGGTATCACTACTGCTTTTCGTTTGAAGAATTCTCGGTTTGATCTCAATTTGTGGTATAATATACTTCTATTTCCCACAAGACTAAGTGCTGATTTAAATTATATTCATACAGTAATGTAATTTAAATTCAATTTCATCAATTGTGTTTACTGATGTGTTTGTATTGCACTTGCTTTCCCGTCGAAGAATTATGTTTCAATCCCAATGTAAGTTAGAAGTTAATTTATATTGCACCAGTAAAACTACAAAAAAGCTAATTGAATAAAGACCATCTAAACATACCATCAAGGGGATCTAAAAATCTTGGGAAAGGACAAGGGCCCAAGAATCTGAAACATTGTTATAATTAGTTTTGAAACTTTCATTTCACCAATTATGTAGCTGTACTTCTGTATTTTCATCGTTACAGCCGTCCCTGACTTTTATGTTATTCATAATCTTAGCGACCAAGTCCGCCTTTGATGGACAAAACCCTTAATAAAACTCTTCCGTTTAAATCACCCGATAGAAAGACGTTCTTACGATAATTCCTTTCACTACAATTGAGGAACCACTATGTTTGTTTGTATGTATGTATGTATGCATGCATGCATGCATACATACATACATACATACATACACACACACACACACACATATATATATATATATATATATATATATATATATATATATATATATATATATATATATATATATATATAGTCTTCAGATAATATAATTTTCCAGTAGTAACCCACGTACTAGATTGTACCAGGAGAAATCATGATCGTTAGCCAGAATGATTGAATATACTTATATTCACTTTCACATCTCCTTACATTATGTTGTGAAAAATAAAGTATCATTATTGCCAACTATTACGTGTACTGGTGAATATTCTAAATTTTAAAGTAGAGAATAGAGTATTCCATCTAATTATACTACTGCATAAGAGGACCAATCAATTCTGTGAATTTTCTCCAAAGTTAGAATAAATCCTCCTTCTTTTAAACAGATATAACTGCATATTCCCTATGATTTATTATGATATTCAAATTCTTAACAGCCAGGTGGCTAGCAAGGATATGAAACTGAAATTTTACTATAATTGTTAGAACCTTTAGAAGGGGTAGTTTCTTAAAAATAATTTTTGTATAGTATGGTTGCATCCAAATAAAACATTTGCATTAAAAAATCCATATTAGTTTTATTGTCTCAAAGCCATGGAAAATGTAATATTTCATAGAACATCGTCCAAAAATCCTGCTTATAGGAAATTTTCCTCAGTAGAATAGTAAGTGTTTCCCTCACATGTTGGGTTCTTGTATTGGTGACCCCTAAGCAAGAGCATGACATAGAAACCAAATTAGCCACAGCCACTGTAACCCACATGAATCTTCCCGAGTTTACTCCCGAAAGCCCCGTGGCGTGGTTTGACAGAGCCGAATCTATTTTCCATAACTGGCAACGTATGACCAACATTATGTTAGGAGACTCATAACCCCTTGGAACAAGGAAAAACCAAGGCTCGTCCTCTATACTAAAGTATTAAGGTTCAGCTACTGGAAATTTATTCAGGAGCTCCACAAGAGAGGGCCAAGGAATTCTAATGACTACTATATACGCCGTTGGGGATACTAAGACAATTCACTCTTATTACGAGTTCCTAAGTTTGCTCACTCTTCTGCTCACAACCCTTGAGAATTAGGAAAGGTAGACATCTTAGGTAAAGCCACCATCACACGATTACTCGAGCAATAAGCCAACCAGCACATGAAGCATCGTCGCTGCCACTAAATGATTTTCAAATCAAGCTTTAGAGACTAACAACGTCCAACTACAATCAATCCTACAAACCAAAGAACCCGTGCAAATAGGAAAAAAAGGAAGGAAGACTGTAGTAGCAGCAGTGACGACAAGTGAGTGGCCCCACTCCATCCATCCCCGTCATACTCCATCATCTCTACCATGAGAGGGGCATAGCCTTTCTTCGGGGTCATAGCAACAGGACAGAAAGAAGAGAAGAGTTTCTTCTCAGGCCTGCGGAGAGGTCTATGTTTCTACCATCAAAGTTTGGGATGTCTAATATTGTGGAAAGCCCTGCTCTAGGAAGACAAAAAAACGGAATGTAGGGCTGCAGCAACCCACCAAAAAAGCATGCAAACATTCAGCCTATGGTCCAGGTATATTAGACCTAGACGGTGAAGCACCCTCCCAGTATCTGGAAAGATCACTCTATTGTGTTAACCCACCTGAATATTTCTACATAAAGGATGACAAGTACGGAAAGAATTTCCTAGTGGACACAGGTGCCTGCAGATCATTCATCCCACATTCGTCAAGTAGCGCCTCCTGCCGGAGGTACAATGGTCCTACAATCATCACCGCAAACGG
>NC_090731.1:139726380-139728880 GCF_036898095.1 Palaemon carinicauda
TACGAGAGGACTGCCAGACGATACAGTGATGACAGGGGGCCCGTGAAGAAAAGCTACAGAAGTTGGTAAAAGATTGTCTGCAATAGGAGAAAGTTGCAGGTACATGTAAGCAAGAGTGATGTACTGAAAGTAAACTGGAAACTCGGAAAATATAGTAATCGAATGTTATTATTGATTGCAGAAAAATATAATTGATTTACATAAGTACATTGGGATAAATATACAATAATTTGGGATTAAAAGATGATTGAGTGGTGATTCACATGATAGGGGAAACAAGAGTTACAGAAGAATGTGAGCATATGACTAGTAAGAGACTTTAGTTGTGGGAGTAAGAAAAGGTGGAAATGTGTAAAGATATTGTTCAATCCACAATTATTTATAGACGTAGCATATGTTAAATAAGAAGGGAAGCAAAAGATGAAGTTAATTGGGATGACCAGAATCCACATATTCCTTTATGGAAGTAATGCATATGTTGAATAAGTATACAATTGCATTGTATAAGTTGTGTTTAATGAATGGGAAGGGTGAAAATTTTTCAGGTAAATAAGTGGTAAAATTCTTTGCATAGATCAAAGTATCAGAGTATTTTGAGTCTCACACAAATTGAACATCAATGCTTCAATTAAAAGATTGAATGATTTATGATTGATAGAAGCTAGGAAAAGACTTACTCCCAAAATGGGTTTGATAAAGTTTGATGAATGTAATGATAATGTACTGGAAAGAAGATTCAGGGCTTCAGGACTTGTCTACAAGACAGTGGTGAATGTCGCAGCAAATGTTGAAGGTCCGACAATCTGTTGAATATGATTTTATTTCGATTTATGATATCACTATTAGTGTGAATGTTTTGATGTATTGTTAATTCACCCAAAAATCAATGGATAAAGGATGAATGTCAGTTACGTGTTATTCTTCCCTGGCATTATACCTTAGGGTAAAACAATTAAATGTTGATTATATACATACATATATATATATATATATATATATATATATATATATATATATATATATACACATACCTAAATATATATCTATAAATATATATATATATATATATATACACATATATATATATATATATATATATATATATTATAAAAATTATATATACTGTATGTGCTGTATATACACATATATAGCGGGTATATCTTTTTAATTATGCAATAAATAAGATTCAAAGAAATTTTCATAGTACTCTAGCTCCATGTATTCAAGGGTTACTCTTTATCCTTATTTCAATGGAGTTTAGAAAGGAGTCTATTTTCATGAACGAGATAAATTATAGTTAGGTATGTGGGTTTATATGATATGATATTGCTGATCATTGGATATGTAAAAGAAGTTAATGTTTTAAAATTTCATGACTCTTTTTCGTGGTCTTTATTATGGCGTTTTCCTTGAAATATGTAAGATGAAGGCCATTCTTACGATCCGAGTTGATATTTTACTATACCTTTTAAAGATGATCAGTAATCCCAATAAGTGCAAGATAACGTGATTCCAGATCAACAGAAAAAATTAACTTTAGTGACCTAAACTTCATCAAAAGCCTCAAATTTCAAATAAAATTAAATCAACATCTTTCTAAACAAACACAAGTTTTGGGTCACATGGCCTGACGAAGTCATATTAGAATCTCGAATGTTTTTTAAATAATCTAAACACAGAAAGAAATTACTCAGTAAGACAAATCTTTATCATTACCCATCCCTCCCCCCTCAGAAAAAACATACAACTTTAAATAAGGAATTATATATTATTTCTGTACCATATCTAATTATTGATTAAAACCTTACAAAAGAAATTCTACCTCAAACTCGATGTTTGGTATTGGGTCACTCCAACTGATAAAATCTCGAAAGTTTTCGAAATAATCTAAACACAGAAGGAAATTACTCATTAAGACAAATCTTTATTGTATCCCCCACCCCCCGAAAAAAACATACAACTTTAAAGAAAGAATCATATATTATTTCCGTACCATATCTGATTATTGATTAGAGCCTTACAAAAGAAATTCTAATTCAAACTCGATGTTTGGTATTGGGTCACTCCATCTGATAAAATCTAGGCATATCTATTATATAAACGGTTTCCTTACCTCAAATTATGAACTGCAATTACAAACCTGGTCAAAATACATTAGATACTTTCAACAAAAGTTATCAATAATTTTTCATGATCTCTCTGTTTAATAGTGAAAATAATAAACAGAGAAAACGGTGCCTATACTGGTATTATACCACACACCATTCGCTCATTATCAGAAAAAAATCTCTAAAAAGACTCCAGGGTACCGTGACATTTCTCTACAGCAATGTGATATTTTTATTTGAAAATGACAGAAATAAAAAAAGAAAGAATATAAGCCTCATATTCAAATTAAAGGTTGTTCATATAATTAATATATACAGTAGCGTCAGGAACAGGAGGAATAACTGTAAAACTTTCAATGTTATTGTAACAAACACTTTTGGTAGAAGCGAAA
>NC_090731.1:139731380-139741380 GCF_036898095.1 Palaemon carinicauda
TCTCCAAATTTTTCAGACTTAATAGTCACCCAACCAACTCCATCATTTGTAGAGCATCCACCTCATGCTCTAGTTCTAATTCCCAAACCATTCAATCCAGATGATCACATGCCGAGATGATTATTTTGAAATATAAAAATTTCAATTTTATTATATTTGAAAAACGTAAAAACACACAATTATTGGGATTTGAAAGCAATTCTGTGACCTAGTATGTTCGTTATGTTTGGTTGGGTGAAATGCATGTGGAAAGTATGGAACGTATGTAATCTAAGCTAAGGACATTGCATGTATTTAAAGCAATTTTTTTCCAGGTCACATGGTATGCGACTGTCCTCGATGTTCGCCAAAATCGGAAGTTACGACAGGCAAAGCCTTGAATCGACGATATGTGACTCCGGCATAACCCCGGTATTGGGAAGTAAAAGATAAGGCACAAAACCAATAGATATAAAAGTCAATTCATTATTCAAGTTTTCAGTCTCAAAGGAGTCTTGACATCCTGCCCAAGAAAAAATAAAGACCATCCACTAATTCTTAGTGGAAACAGGTTGTCCTATATTCCTAGAGGAAACATGCCGTATATTAATTCGAAGTGGATACACGGCATGCTAATATCTAGAGGATTTGTGCTCATCTATATAGATGCAAGAATTCTTTGGCCGTTGCATGCATAGAATATTGTTGATGGCAGTAATTAAGACAGGAAAGAATGTGCAGGTGTTGTGGTCAAAAGGATGGGAATCATTGAATAAAGTCATATAAAAACTTAATTAGAGTAGGAAATGTAAGAGCAGTTTATGAGGTCTTCGGAAAACCTTGAAATAAATCATCATCATATTTTCTTCATTTACCTAGATTTGACATAAGTTGAATATTTCACATATACTTTTGGTATGACAATAAGTCTTCCATCAAAGTATATAAAAAGTAACATCAAAGAACTCCAAGACCAGTGATAAAATGAGGATTTGTCATTAGGAATCAAGGTTAAAAACTCCCTGGCTTCAGAAAAGGTTAAATTGCAGATACGATTTAACAATATTCATTTGAAATTAAATCTAAATAGGAAAATAAAAGTAATGGACGTAAGAGAAATAAGGAGGTATAGGAAGAAAAAAATTACTATTATGAACCCAAACATTCGAGTAAAACGTTTTGTATATATAACCAAGGAGTACCTAGGAAATATTTATCTCGAAATGATGAGAATGCACAAAAATATTTCAATTGTACTAGGCTTAGAAACTTTGTGATGAAAGGATAACCGGAATTTACCATACTTTCTTACCAATCTATGCAAAATGCCAGGAAGCACTTAATGACATTCTGGCCATAATTCCGAAAACAGCAATGTATTTTCGGGGAGAGAGAGAGAGAGAGAGAGAGAGAGAGAGAGAGAGAGAGAGAGAGAGAGAGAGAGAGAGAGAGAGAGAGAGAGAGAGAGAGAGAGAGACTGGTCAGAAGCTTTCGCATTTTTTTTAACATGAAGAGGCACTTTTGAAAAAGTACAAAACAACCCATCTTTGTATGCACAAGGACATTATTATTATTATCATTATTATTATTATTATTATTATTATTATTATTATTATTATTATTATTAGTTAAGCTACAACCTTGGTTGAAAAAGCAAGATGCTATATGTCAAAGGGCTCCAACAGGAAAAAATACCCCAGTGAGGAAAATTAGAATAAAATATTTTGAGAACAGTAACAACATTAAAACAGATCTTTCATATATAAACTATAAAAAGAGACTTATGTCAGTCTGTTCAAAAAAAAAAAAAAAAAAAAAAAAAAAAAAAACCTTTGCTCCAAGTTAGAACTTTTGAAGTTCTACTGATTCAACTACCCTATTAGGAATATCATTCCACAACTTGTCATAGCTGGAATAAATCTTCTAGAATAATGGGTAATATTTAGCCCTATGATGGAGAAGGCCTGACATTAAAATTAACTGCATACATATACGAACAGGCTGGCACTGTCCGGGAAAATCTGAATGTAAAGGATGGTCAAAATTACGAAAAATCTTATGCAACATGTTTACCGGACTAATTGAACGACAGTACCAGAGATTAATTTGCAGATCAAGATTAAGAAATTTAATCGACCGTCGGTTCCTGTCTTACAAATTAAGATGGGAATCAGAAGCTGAAGACCAGACAGGAGAACGATACCCAAAACAAGGTAGAAATAAAGAATTAAAATACTTCTTTAGAATACTTATCTTGAAAGACTTTCTTAATAAGCCATTTTTTTGTGTGTAATTGAAGACGACAAAGACCTAATGTGTTTCTCAGAAGTAAATTTGCTATCGAGAATCACTACTAAAATTTTAAAAGAGTCATACAGAGTTAAAGAAACATTATAAATACTGAAATCCATATGTTGAGTCGCATCTGTCCCCGACCTACTTACAATCATACTTTGAGTTTTGTTTGCATTTAACTTCATGCCCCATAATTTGCATCATGCACTAATAAGGGATTCAACAGCCACAGATCTACATTCAGGAGATGGAATTGATGCAAAGAGAGTAGCATCCTCTGCATGTGCAACGAGCTTGTTCTCTAGGAAAAACATGTCATGTGTATATAGTATGAAAAGTAATGGGCGAAGAACATTACCTTGAGGAACACCAGATATCCCATTTCTATATTCTCTGTGGTGGCCATCAACAACAACAACTATTACTTAGAAATTCAGTGATGAAGCTAAGAAAAGACCCACCCACTCCCAACTGTTTGAATTTGAAAACAAGGGCCTCACGATTAACACGGTCAAAGGCACCACTAAAATCAAGGCCAATCATACGAACTTTCTGACCAAAATCAAGAGATTTCTGTACAGAATTGAAAATTATAAAGGCATCACATGCTCCAAGGCCTGTACGAAAGCCAAATTGCAAACTAGGGAGCAGATGATTGCCTTCCGCAAACCTATTTAGACATTTTGCCAAATGACGTTCAAAAATTTTAGATAATATGGGATTTATGGAAATTGGGCAGTACTCAGTTGGCCTTAAGCTACCATGAACAGATTTGCATAATGAAGTAACATTACTGATTCTCCAACAAGGACTAACAGTTCTTCTTCCTGCTAACTTGCGCAAAATAACAGATAACTTTGGAGCTAAAAAAATCTGCAGTCTTTATAAAAAACAAAGGAGGAAATACCATTTAGGTCTACACCTCTATAAACATTAAGATCCATTAAGAGAGCTTTAATTTCACGTGATCAAAAGGCTAAACTTGTTAGATTAGCTTCAAGAAAACAGAAATGAGTAAGATCAAGTGTCTCATTACTCTGCTTACAGTCAAATTCAATCTTTAGTACCTAAGTTATCTAAATATGTTCTCTTGTTCTCTTCTAATTATTATCATTACTATAACAAACCAAGATGCTACCCTGGTTGGTAAATCAAAACTATTACTCCTAATGCACATTTTTCGAAAAATAATCTGCATGAAAACAAGACTCATAGGCCATGTCCGAAATCTTACAAGGATTTCGAACAAAATCCCAGAAATAATTATAGAATTAATTAACATTAGAATTAAGAGTGCTACTAACAAACGCTATTACTTATACACTATTCAGGTTAAACTGAAATGCATAAAATCTTACAAGGATTTCGAGCAAAACGGAAGTTGCATGCCAAGTATTGAATTAGTTAATATTAGAATTGAGAGTGCTACTAAGAATTTGAATTACCTTTTTATATACAGTTCGGTTTAAACTGGAATGCAATTATACAATCCTTAGTCCTATATATAGGTGTTTGGTATCAAAATGCATAACTTTTCAACTTCTCTCTCTTTAAACATGTATGCACTTTGATATCACTATTCGTTTTGTTAATTGCCAGATCAAATGAACCCCCATGTTCATATAAAATTACCTTCTTGAACTACACCTGAATCTTAAAATCCAGCAAATGATTAAGGCAAAGCAGTCTCCTAATTATGACAGTTCCTTAAGCCGCTCGGCTTGTCAGAGTTTCCAAGAGTAACACTCGAGGCTAAACTTTGCCTCCAGCATATGCCATTAAACGTACTTGCTGGAACACGTGTTGATTAGTCACTGGTATTTACATAGCAACCCCCCCCCCCCCACACTGATACTTACATTACCTCTCGACCCTGTTTCTGAAGCTAAGTCCTTCGATGCAGTTATCTCTCATAAAATCTTGTCCTTCAACCATCAGAGATTAGCCACTGGCATACGAGGTGACCGTTAATGCTTAAAATCTAAATCCCTTAAGTTTTCTGAAATCCGGAGTCTCAGTCGCGCTTATCCCATAAATTTTACCTGACCTTCGACTACCCAAGATTAGTAATAATCCCTCCAGTCCCCTTGAGCAAAGCTTTACTTCAACGATTTTTCTTTGTGAGCGGCTAATCATTTACGTAACAACTGCATTCCCCAAGCGAAAATCCAAATCCCTAACCCATAGTTTTAAACTCTTAAGACCCTCTTTTCTTAGAACTGACTACCAATCATGTCTCTTTATTCCACACAGGACGCCATTTGTTCACCATGGCCAATAAGTGCATCCTTAGGCGGGCCTCACATCTTCAACCCACAGAAGGTGTCCAACCCCCTTGTTCTCGTCCAACGACGGACTTTACCTATGGATATGAGAGCAGAACCACTACAACTACCATAACAAAAGTGTAATCACCAAGCAAGCAGAATCGCTATAACTATCGTGCAGAAAACAACTACAGCCTTCTAACAAGAACTGCCATAGCCAAACCAATTACTGCAAGAAGAAACCTAACCAGCTAAAACTACAGTGGCCGCGAAGAACACTAAATTTATTTCAACTAAATACCACTTGCATGTGCTTAAAGGAACTAAGTTGATAAGTAATTCATCCCTGCAACTGTACTTGTTCTTGTAAAAGTGTTGTATCCAAAAATAATAGAATCAGGAAAACTAATATTCCAGTGCATATCTCTACCTAATAGACCTGATAGCTCTAAACGTGACCAACCCACTACACCACCGTTATATCTGCGGTTATTCAGTTGTTGGTCCTTCGTTTTCCCTTGTTACTGACTAGAAGGTGTTTTCATTTGTTAAAACTATTTGTTTCTAAATGTATTTTTTGGTTTATGTAAATTATTTCTAGGTTTTACCTATATACTTAGCTTTTGTTCATTTATGTAAATTAAAGACTGAGTGGGCTGTCTAGCAAGACTAACAGCTCCCTTTGACCACTTTTTGTCAATAAATTTTTTGAATTTGAATTTGTTACTGACCCATCAAAGTTAGAAGCAAAAGTGGGTATGTTAGAAGATACACAGCTATAAACGGGCTGTTGTGTTTGGTGCTTCCCTTAATGATAGTGGGGTAAAAAGGTGACCCCCTTTCTTTAGGCCCTTAGTGCCAGTCCTAAAAGACGTGGCGCCATTCAATTCCACCACAGGCTATATCGGGAATAAAATAACGGGAAAACAAAAGGTTAAATAGGTAGCAGTAAATAATTAGTGTGGAGTGGTGAAAAAAAAACAATATGGCTGATTGCTGGATTTTTCGAATGCAGACTTATAGAAATCGTGAGTGTCTATGACAGGCAAGTCCTAGTAATTAATTGGAACAACAATTATTTTTCCAAATAGAAACAAGATTAAATTGAACACATATCAGAACACATTTCAACAGGATTAAAAAAAAATACCCTTTTCTTACGTAAACTAATAATATTTAAATAAACTGATAATGAAAATGGATTAAAGAACAACAGAATTATATGAATTAAAGAAAAAACAATGATAATAACTAGTATACTTAAAGTAGGAAGACGCCTCTTATAACCACTCCGTAATCAACATAATTTCTTTCGTGATTTCTCTAGCAAGGTTCTTCTGACGTAACAAAAGCTCATAAACTTCAAATAGTAATAAAAATAACACATTTCTTAATGGAACAGCATAATAAGAAGAAAATTAATGGAAAAAGATAATACGCGACATAATGACAAAGCCTGATACAAAACATTTTAATGATGCCCTCAAAGAACCCAAAGCACTTAAAATGCTTTCAGGGTGCTCAGAAAACGTGCTTACAGAGAATATGAGGCTTTACTACATCATCCCGAGAGAAAATTTCCTTGGATGAAATTATTTCTTTCGTCTTTATCGTCCATTCATATATCTTTTCCGCCTGGATGTTTTGGAATTACTCTATCTCTCCGATACTTAAAGGAAGGTCATGAAGATTAAGAATAATTTTCCTGATAATATTTGAAAATCGGAATTGCTAGATAAATGATGCTGTACCAAGACACAAATCATCTTTTTATATGATAGAGATAATGCACGCTATCAACGTATCATCTTTATACATACCTAAATAAAAGATGGATAGCACACATATCGAGAGAGAGAGAGAGAGAGAGAGAGAGAGAGAGAGAGAGAGAGAGAGAGAGACACTTTCTATTTATATATAGCATATAAACATATCATTAAAAATTTATATTTATACACAAATTCACACACACACACACGCACACACACACATATATATATATATATATATATATATATATATATATATACCCTTACATTTTGAATAAACGTCAGAGAGAGAGAGAGAGAGAGAGAGAGAGAGAGAGAGAGAGAGAGAGAGAGAGAGAGAGAGAGAGAGAGAGAGAGAGAATGTGTTTTGAAACTGTAAAGATCTCTATAGCTGCCAACATTCACGTCCATTCTGATTTCAAAAGATCTTTCAGAGGAGTGACTTGTCTTTGAAAGCCTGTTTGCAAACTTACGAAAACGTTTAACTTTTATTCAACAGAATCCATAGGTCATGTTGATTTCAGAGAGAGAGAGAGAGAGAGAGAGAGAGAGAGAGAGAGAGAGAGAGAGAGAGAGAGAGAGAGGTGGAACCCAGTGAAATACGATGGGGATCTTCAACACACCTATTATAGAAGGAATGTGTTTCCTTCCTCCTTTGTCTTTGTGTATATATGTGTGTACGTGTCTGTGTGTGAACGCTTACACAAGAGAGACTCAACCGGGATCAGGGATTGTCTATCGAGATATGATCATAAATGCTGAATATGTATGTATGTATGTGTATATACTGTGCGTATATATATATATATATATATATATATGCGCTACAACACAAGATACTTACATTATAGGGAACTTCAGGGAATAAGTAATGATCGGTGTCATTCGTAGTTGGTTCATGTATATAGTATACAATGGATGTATTTTTCATCTATTTCTCTCTCCGTATTTGGACAAGACGTACAAATCACATACATATAAACGTGCGAACATATTTTATATATACATATATATACATATATATATATATATATATGTGTGTGTATATATATATATATATATGTGTGTGTGTGTATATATATATATATATATATACAGTATATATATATGTATATATATATATATATATATGTGTGTGTGTGTATATATATATATATATATATATATATGTGTGTATATATATATAAATAGGCATATATATGCATATATATATATATATATATATATATATATATATATATATATGTGTGGTTGTGTGTGATATTGGTGTACATGTATATGACTATGAAATTAATTTTCTCATCTATATTCCCCACTTCAATACATGCAAATGTATGACAAATTGCATTATATTGTCAAAACCAAAATAAATCATATATATATATATATATATATATATATATATATACTGGTGTCCATGTATCTGTCTTTGTGTAAAATAATTTTCGTATTCTATATCCACACTTCATAACATGTAAATATGCAAGTAATTGCATTGTTAAACCCAAAATCATAAATTTATATTACCAAAAGGAGCATAATTAATATCATATTTCATATCATATCTGAAAAGAATCTCAATGTGGCGATCACAGATACAATAATTTACTTTCCAAATAAGATAATGTCCTGGCAGCTGTCAATTAGTTTGATAAAATATTTTTTTCAAAACTTTTACGCATTAAACACGACTGCTATCGGACACCAAAAGTTAAAACTCAACAAGTGGAGAAAAAAGCAGGTTTCAAGTCAACACAAATTTCCACTTATAATTTAAAATGAAATACACCAGAGTTACGATATGAACAGAAGACTAAAACATTTGGAGGTAATTGCCTTTCTCCTCTAGCTGAAAAACATATTGAGCGTAATAATAATCCAAGTGATGATGATAATGAACGACCATGTCGAACGAATCGCCAATGTTTTTCTCACTTAGTTTAATTTGGACGTCAGTGGTATGAGATTGATTATCGATATTAGCAGCACGGTTCCACGAAAGGCTGGCTCTGGTATATGGCCATTAGTCATCATTACTCACTTTTTGACACTGCGTCGGGAACTTTATTGAGTAACAGCGGTAGAAGGGGATGTGCATGAAAAATTAATCGCAAATGTGTGTACCTTTTAACTAAAGCAACGAAGACATAGAGTGAAAATTGTAATATTAACAATAACCATAATAATCTTACCTGGCCAGAGCAATGGTGAGTATAAGACATATAAGGGGGACGACGGTACCCAATACGGCCACGATAATAATGTAGCTGTTAAGACCGACACCTGAGGAGAAAAGAAAGAATCGTCATAAAAAATCTAGTGTAAATTAAATAAAGATGCATACTATATATATATATATATATATATATATAGTGTGTGTGTGTGTGTGTGTGTGTATGTTTGTGTGTATATTTGTATGTACCCGTATGTATATGTATATGTATATGTATATATATATATATATATGTGTGTGTGTGTGTGTGTGTGTGTGGGTGCGTGCGCTCGTCTGTGTGTGTGCATGTGCAGCTATAAATATTTTCCTTAATTTTAATTACTGCTCAGTTGCTGATTAATAATAATAATAAAGATAATAATAATAATAATAATAATAATAATAATAATAATAATAATAATAATAATAATAATAATAATAATAGTAATCATAATATCAGGAATTCGTACAGTAATCATGGAGAAAACTTGATCTGTTCTACAGAATTTCAGAACCTTGTAGAATTTACCAGCTCAACCTTCTAACAACTTGTCAATGATATAACGATTACTGATTAGAAAAAAATCCTTTGTAAAATCCACCACATTTATAGGTTGTGACTAGGATTGCCACCTCGTCTCTTTTAAGAGCGGAATTCAGGGATAAACGGAAATTTTCTATTTGAAGTGTGAAATTCAAGGATAATTATATGTACCATTCTCATTTATGTGCAGAATTTAAGGATATTGAGAATCATTCTTCTTAAAGTGTAATATTCTAGGATAATATTCTCTTTGAAGACCATAAAACAACGATAATGAGAAATATAATCCTTTCTGAAGCAAAGCATTCAAGGATAATGATAAATATCATTGTTCGAAGTGTGGAATTCAAGGACAATGAGAAATACAATTCTCTCTCATGTGTGAAACTCAAAGATAATGAGAAATAATCTTTTTGAAGTGCGGAATGAATTAAAAAATAATGAAAAATATTCTCTTTCAAAAGCAGAATTCAAGGATATAGAGAAATATCATTCATTTTGTAGTATAGAATTCAAGAATAATAGAAATGTCACTGTTTGAAGTGTGAATTCTTGGATAATGAGAAACATCATTCGCTCTGAAGTTGGGAATTCAAGGATAATGAGTAAGATTATTCTCTTTGAAGTGCGGAATTCAAGGATATTGAGAAATATATTCTTTGAAGATCAGAATTCAAGATTAAAAAGAAATATCGTTCCTTACGAAGTGCGGAATTTGAGGATGAGAAATATCCTTTTCTTTTAAGGGCGGAATTCAAAGATAATGAAAGCGATCCTTCTCTTTGAAGGGAGGAATTCAAGGATAATGAGAAATATCATTCTCTTTGAAGTGTAAAATTCAAGGATAGGGGGAAATATTTAAAGTGTGCAATTCATGAATAATGAGAAATTTCATTATCTGTGAAGTTTGGAATTCATGAATAACGACAAATAT
>NC_090731.1:139743880-139768880 GCF_036898095.1 Palaemon carinicauda
TTTTGTTATTTAGATATGTTGAATTGTGTTGAATTATTGAACTATTTGCCATATGTTTGATTATTATAGTGAAGTGTTTTGTTGAAACTATTTCGTTCATGTATAAGTGTTAAGTAATTCATGTTAATTTGTATATTTAGTAATTAATAATTATAAGAGATTGCTGAATTTCGTTCACCCGACCATGGTTTCGCACAGTTTGGATTTTATTTTGGTGGAATATTATTTTTATTATGCTTCCTACCGAGTGTTAGCTAAGGCCATCTTCAAGCTAAAGTATTTACCACTGAATACGAGGACATTCAGCTTAGGCATGTCATAATTTGGGGGCCTGACCGGGATTCCAAATCTGTTGTGTGACTATACTGTTGAAATGTTTTTGGTGAATTTTTAAGAACTGTTGGTGAACGATATGTCCAGATATTGTGCTTCATTGATTTGTACAGTTAGTGCCACGCTACGCTGTTCTTCGCCTTCATTAACTGTGTTTGACAGTAGTTACCAGGCAAGAATACACCTCATCTCTCCTCAAACCAAGGTAAAGTATTTTTGAAGGATAAGTCGATAACAAGTGTTAATTGACAGGGATCTCTGCGTATATCGCCTCTTATGCCCGCCTCATTAATATTTTCCATAATAAAGGTCACCCTCGCTATCATATAAAAGTGATAAGTTACGTTAATCTTGCGTTACCTTGCACATCATTGTTTAGCTCCCGACCTTTCGGATTAGCAAAATCCACTGTACTCCTTTTAAAGTCTTCTCATTGCGGAAGTATTAGTTCATTCTCGCACTTTTTGTGTACCTCGAACACTCCGTGATTCCAGACTTTCTGTAATTACTGAATTGCGCTAGTTTAACTCCCCAAGATTAGACATGTGGTTTAGTCAGGTTGCTGCATATATCTTTAGGTAATTACCATTCTGTAACTAGCAGTTGTTATTCGTATTTAAATACTCCTCTCGCTGTCTGTTAGCGTTCTATTATAAATACAGTAATAGCGTTGGGCTGCAGTTACCTAAATTTATCATTATAGGTTCTCGGTAGTAAATATAACTTGATACATTTGTTTACGTTCGGAGCAATGTACGTGTGGCTACTGTTAACTTTATTTTATAAATATGAATACTGTTTAGAATGATTAACAGAGTTAATGTGTTCGCGTTTAGTCAGCCATTCATTGTTAGGTAGGTAGGATTTGTTGTATTTACATAAGTGTTGTGTAGTGAGTATTTAAACCTTGTTCAAAATGCCTTTTAATCTAGAGAGCTTTGCTGGAAACCCCAAAGAGGAATTATCTACGCTCAGGTATGCTACTAAACAGGATCTGCGTGACCTAGCAGCAAAATGTAACATTGTGGTTGATCCTGCTTATGTGAAGGCCAGATTACTGAGTAACATTTTGGATTATTTAATTAACCAAGAGATTATTGCAGATGATGAAGAAGTACAAGCACTCAGAATTGCAGCAGGAGTACTTCCGCCTGTTCCAGTAGATACAGAAGTAGAGAAAATAAGGCTTCAATTGCAGTTAGAGAAGGTAGAGAAGGAAACGACCGAACGGGAGCTCTATCTAGAAGAGAAGAGAGCAGAAGCAGAAGAGAAGAGAGCAGAAGCAGAAGAGAAGAGAGCAGAAGCAGAAGAGAAGAGAGCAGAAGCAAGAGAGAAGGAACGAGAAGCTGAAATAAGACACCAGAAAAAACTCCAGGAGCTTTCTTTAAGTAACAGAAAGGAAGCCACACTCCCTGCTACGTTCGAAGTTTTTAAAGCCAGTAAGCTTGTACCTGATTTCGACGAGAGAGATCCCGAGGTTTTCTTCCAGAACTTTGAACAAATCGCAGAAACCTTAAAATGGCCTGTAGAATTCTGGTCCTTGCTCATCAGGAACAAAGTCAAGGGTAAAGCTGCATTTGTTGCTTCACAACTGGTAAGTGAAAATGACTATACAGTGTTAAAGAAAACTATCTTGGATGCATACTCCATTACCATAGAGGGGTACAGACAAAATTTTAGAAATTCTGTTAAAACTTTCAACCAAACTTTTGTAGAATTTTGTAGTCTCAAAAATAGGCAGTTGAATAAGTGGTTAGAAAGAGCAGGTGTTGATAACTTCGAATCATTTAAGAATTTGATTCTTCTAGAAGAATTTTTGAGGAAAGTGCCTACTCATATCTCAACCTTCATTCATTTTAAAGGTGAAACACTGGTAAAGAAGGCAGCTAGTCTCGCCGATGATTACCACTTAATCCATAAATCGCAAAAGGGTCAAACTAACAAATCGTCTCCTTCCTTTTCCAAATCTCCCCAGGTATCCTGTACTTACTGCAAGAAAGAGGGCCACACTATTGAAAATTGTCCACTTCCCCAGTGCAAAACTTCAAAAGCAAAAGAAGGTAAAAATGCCCAGTCAAGGAGCACATGCCATGTGACTACTCCGATGGAAGGGTTGCAGCCGTTTGAAGGATTTATTTGTGATGTTACTGTAAATGGTACTTCACTGAAGTGCCTCAGAGACTCTGGTTCCTCTCAGTCTATATTGGCAGACTTAGGTTCGAAGAATCTAACTTACACTAGGGAGTTTGTAACCATTTCAGATTTAACCTCTTCCAGGACTCTGCCTCTTGCTGAAGTGGAAATTGTTAGTCCTTACTTTACAGGAAAGGCTAAAGTAGCTGTGTTAAAGCAAGCCTTGCCGTGTTCTCCAGTAGAGCTGATCTTGGGTAATGATCTAGCAGGGTCACAGGTGAAAACTAATTTTATTATTTCAGATCCTGATTTCGTAATCCAAGAAGAAAGTAAGTCCATAGAATCTCCACCAGCTATAACTCAGGTTGTGACTAGGAATACTTCCAGGGCAGGACACTTGAAAAGTGAGAGTAAAACTACTGGAAGAACTATGGAGGCCTTAGACTTGGTGAACGTAGGTAAGAAAGAGTTTACCGAGCTACAGAAAGAGGACCCCAGCCTTAGTGAACTTTGGAAAAAGGTGAGAATTCCAGATGAAAATCCAAAATGGCCATATTTTTATGTGAATAAAGGTATTCTCTGCAGGCATTTCAGGTCGCCACAGATTAATTCTAACCATACTTGGAGGGATTGCCACCAAATAGTCATTCCTCAACCTCTAAGACTTTCCTTGTTAGACCTTGCTCATTCTGCAGAATCCCACTTAGGGGTTAACAAGACTTACAAAAGAGTAAGTGAAGACTATTATTGGCCAGGGCTTGGTAAAGATATTAAGAGCTATGTTGCTTCATGTCACCATTGTCAGGTTACAGGTCAACCTAACCAGAGAATCCCGCCAGCACCACTCCAGAACGTACTAGTACCCAAAACTCCTTTTTACAAACTCATCATAGATTGCATTGGTCCCTTACCAAAGACTAAGAGAGGGAATGAATACATACTGACTGCTATGTGTCCCACTTCAAGGTACCCTTTGGCATTTGCAATCAAAAACAAATGCAAAGACTATATTACTTAACCTTAGGAAGGTTTTCACTGTTTTAGGATTTCCCTATGAGTTACAATGTGACCAGGGAACTAATTTTACAAGCCATGTCTTCAAACAAACTATGCATACATTGAATATTCATAATGTTAACTCCTCTATATATCATCCACAGACAAATGGTGCCCTGGAAAGGTTCCATCAAACCTTGAAGAACCTTTTGCGTAAGTACAGCAGTGAAACGGCAAATCATTGGGATGAGGACCTCGATCTCCTAATGTATGTTTTTCGATGCACTCCACATGATTCCACAGGGATAACTCCCTTTGAGGCATTGTTTGGTCGTCGACCACGAACTGTATTGGGTATGGTGAAAGAAAATATTTTGCATCAGAAACCAGAGGAGACTACTAACACGTTGCAATATATTAAAGACCTTAAAAGTAAGTTTCATCAGATAAATGATTTGGTATGTTCTAACCTCCTTTCCTCGCAACAAGTAATGCAGCAACAGGGGAACAAGAAAGCCAGGTTAAGGGAGTTCCAGAAAGGTGACCAGGTACTTTAATACCATCCAATTCCAGGAGCTCCATTGAGAGAGAAGTTTGCCGGCCCATATACAGTCCTAGATCGTCTTTCTAAGGTAAACTATGTAATTAGTACCCCAGATAGGAAGAAGGACACACAATTAGTTCATGTGAACTTGTTGAAGCGGTACCAAAGTAGAGTAAATAGTGGACCACCTCGAGTAACATTGGTGACTACCTCAACTCTTAGGTCTAAAGATGACTATCCTGTTACTACTAATGAAGACCCTGATGAAGAACCAGAACTGATTACTATTAGTGATTTAACTAACTCTGAGATAATGGGTAAGCTTGACTCCTTCTTATCACACTTGTCTACAAATGAAAGCAAAGAACTAAACTCCTTACTCACCAGTTTTCAGGACTTGTGCACTGATGATCCAGGAACCTGTAACCTGATTCAACATGACATCTTGCTGGAGCCGGGAACACAGCCCATCAGACAACCATTTTACAGAGCGATAGGAAAGAAGCTTGAATCCTTAAGGTCAGAGGTACAGTACTTGATAGATCACAAGTTAGCAGTCCCAAGTACCTCCCCTTGGGCTTCACCTTGTATACTTGTACCTAAAGCAAACGGTAAGTTACGACTATGTACAGACTACCGCAGACTGAATAAGGTCACCATTAAAAATTCTTTTCCTTTGCCACGGATCAATGATATTTTAGACAATATAAGTAATTCAAAGATTTTGACTCGGATTGATTTACTAAAAGGGTACTATCAGGTAAAACTGACCCCAAAGGCCCAATCAATCTCTGCTTTTGTAACACCCTTTGGCCTATTTGAATATGTCGTTATGCCTTTTGGGCTCTCTAATGCCCCTGCTACATTTCAGAGGCTGATGGCAGAGGTAATCAGAGATTTACCTAATGTCTATGTATACTTGGACGATATAGTCATAGCAAACATGACTTGGGAGGAACATCTGCACACACTCTCAAAACTGTTTACACGACTACGTACTGTAGGTCTCACCATCAACTTAGCCAAGAGTTCATTTGGGCAAGCTAAGGTTGTATACCTTGGTCATTATTTGGGCAGTGGAGAAATAATGCCAAAAGATGCTAATATTGAGAGTGTAATGAATATACCTGTACCCCTTTCAAAATCTCAACTTAAGACCTTTTTAGGTATGGTCTCTTATTATTCCAAATTCATTAAAAATTTCGCTATTCTTGCTGCTCCATTATATGCACTACTATCTAACAAAGTAACCTTTGTTTGGACCAAGGAATTAGACAATCTTTTCAATCAGCTTAAAGGTATCTTGATCTCTAAACCAATTTTAAGGGCACCAGACTTCTCAAAGGAATTTTTATTACAGGTAGACGCCAGTGGCATAGGTTATGGAGCTGTACTTCTACAATCTTATGCTCCTAATGACACCAGCTGTATTCCAACACTGCATTACCTACCAGTAGCCTATCACTCGAGATTTTTCAGAGGAGCACAAACCAGATGGGCTACCGTGGAGAAGGAGCTTTACGCGATCGTAGCTTCTTTGCAACACTTCCAACCTTATCTTGAAGGTCATCGTCGGGTCATTGTCTTTACTGATCACCGACCTCTCACGTTCCTCAACCGTGCCAGACTCAAAAATCTGAAACTCTTGCGGTGGTCTTACATCCTTGGCACCTTTAATATTCAGCTTCAAAGCATCAAGGGAACCAACAACACCATTGCAGACACCTTGTCACGCCTTCCATCAGCATCTTCAGCTGGATCCACCTCTATGGACCCATCTTAGTGGGGGGGAATTGTCAAGTTTTCACTCCACTATTGTACATATTGAATATTATAAACTGTTTTTAGTATTTTCTTACTTTCTTTATGCACGCCCTCTGTTGATTGCTTTCTTCACTTTCATCCTTCCTTGTCCAGAGCAAAGTCTCTTTTCCCATTATTCCTCCTTTATGTTCTTCATTTTGTTTAATTGGGTACTTAAAATTTCTTGTTAAGTTAGGTGTATTCTTCCTTATTCTTCCTGTTTTGAAGACAGTGTTCGTGGCTCTTTCTCCTATTACTAAGTGTATTTTGTTATTTAGATATGTTGAATTGTGTTGAATTATTGAACTATTTGCCATATGTTTGATTATTATAGTGAAGTGTTTTGTTGAAACTATTTCGTTCATGTATAAGTGTTAAGTAATTCATGTTAATTTGTATATTTAGTAATTAATAATTATAATAAGAGATTGCTGAATTTCGTTCACCCGACCATGGTTTCGCACAGTTTGGATTTTATTTTGGTGGAATATTATTTTTATTATGCTTCCTACTGAGTGTTAGCTAAGGCCATCTTCAAGCTAAAGTATTTACCACTGAATATGAGGACATTCAGCTTAGGCATGTCATAATATATATATATATACATATATATATGTATGTATATATAGAGCCTCTATATACATATATATATATATATATATAAAAATGCATACATACATACATACGGTATATATACACTCGCACACACACACACACATATATATATATACATGTATATATATCTATGTATATATATATATATATATATATATATATATACATGTATATATATCTATATATATATATATATATATATATATACATGTATATATATCTATATATATATATATATATATATATATACACAATATATATATATATATACAATATATATATACAATATATATACAATATATATATACAATATATATATATATATATATATATATATATACAAACGAATAATTTTATAATAATCGAAATCTAATGGTTTTTGTTCTCTGACAAACGGACTAGAAGATATCAAAACTGTTTTTCGAAAAAAAATAATATATAGAAAGAATTGGCACTGTTCGTAAAATAAGGGAGACTCTTGGTAAACAATTTTCTAAACTAATGTGATTTAATCCTTTTAATTCTGGCAGAACTCTTAACACGAATCACCAGAATGTCACTTCATGCAAATTTACATCAGGTCTGGCACATAAAGGAAATTCCTACTTGGGATTACGAGTGACTTTTATTACATACACTTATTATTTCATTTTCAGGTAAAGTCGGAACAAAATTTCTCTATAACCTCACATTCCATTATGAAGCAATTATGCTTTTTTGCACAACTATACAAATTTTCGAAACATAAGCTACATCTCTTGGGGAAAAAAAAAAAAAAAAAAAAAAAAAAAAAAAACACCGTGTGACATGAATCTCGTGTTCTCCCTTGTATACCTTTCCTAGCCTGGGTATGGATATTGCGGGGTGGGAGGGGGGGGGGGGGGCACAGGAAAAGGGTCAGGAAAGGCGGGGTAAGAGAGGATGAGGACTTGTACAGGGTATCCTCTATGATTATTAGTGCAGAAACATTGCTCTAATTTTTCGTGTTATTTCGCTCCGCGCTTCAGATATTTTAGACATGTTTGCCTGTCAAGACTTTTAACGACAGAAACTGGATCATGTTTTATACTTAGTTATTGCATAACTGTAATTTCATGGCTGCTTAAAATTATTGTGTATATATATATATATATATATATATATATATATATATATATATATATATATATATATATCCAGTATTAAAGAAAAGAAAAAAAGTCTCTCTCTCTCTCTCTCTCTCTCTCTCTCTCTCTCTCTCTCTCTCTCTCTCTCTCTCTCTCTCTCTCTCTTAATGATGAAAACAGAAAAAGGACTGAAAATTCATTCCAAGCGAAAAACAGAAAGCTAAACGTGTTTAGCGTTTATCCGTATCGCAACAAGTAATATCAATAATCCATGTCCAAATATTTCTTCAATTCTTCCGAGGTTCTGTACAGAGTATGGATTAAATATATATTTTTCTTGTTTCAATTATAATGTAGACTATATTTTTCTGCACATCTATTGCATATTTTTCATACTATGATATACTTTTAACATATTTCATTAGTGGAACAACTATAAGCTGTATTTTTGTAGGTTTAATATTGTTATTCCTTCGGCTTTGTTAAACTATATTTCACTTCAAATTTGTTCTTCAGTTCGCCGTTGCATTTGTATAGCTTTCCGGTGCATGTAAATGTAATTTGATCTCAAATATGCGAAGAGTTTCAATGTTTAAGGGTTGCATTAGACATAGAAATGTGACTGAAATATTTCACACCAGACGATACAAAAAAAGACTAATGTAAAATAAAAATTAGTCACACAATTCCCTGAATTCTCATAACATATCCATCATGGTGAATGGATATTTTTTCATATGTAAGATGACAAACTTAACCCTATCACAATAATTAACAAAAAATTCCTATAAGGGGTTAAAATACTTTTGTATAGGCCAAACAGAAAAGGATAGTGCAGCAATACGAGTACTGCACAAAATTAATACCGTATGATAACGTACAAATAGCAATTAAAAAACGGAATGGGTTTGATTCAGTAATATTTACTTGACAAGAATAAAAAATAAAAATATGATGGTCGAACGAAACCCTCTGGATAAGTAGTAGATTTGATTACTTTCACGAATAACCTTGGTTTTGCAAAACCGTCAGCAGTAGCAATACGTTCCTTGTACCTTTCAGCATCATATATAAAAGAACACAATCTACATAATACTTGCTTTTCCCTTTCTTGGTGAGTCGGAAATAAATAGCTATTTCGTTCCTATAAGCGTATGTGGGACGTTACTACATGACAATGCTTAAGGATTTATAGAAAGCATTCTTCATTATCTATAAATCTTGTTTTTGTTATTGATTGCCATTTTCCTTTCAATAGCCATGAGCAAAGTAAAAATGAAAGTAGACGTCTGTTAATGAACTAATGGCTTCTGAGGAAAAATCAAGACGACATTAAAGAAGAAAAGTCCGCGAATCTTGCTTCTTTCTCGACAAATTTTTTGACTACCATTATATTATTTACATATCTTTACAATGCTGAAAGATGGTATTTTCGTTCGGCCAGCCAATTTTTTTTGTTTTTTTTTTGAATTTTCCACCCTCAACGAAAGGTGATGAGATATCCCTGAAAGGTTGGTATTTAGTATTCAGCCTAACATGGCTGAAGGATGAAATAATTCAACTCCAAACTTGAACATATTTATAAGGCATAGCTCGCCTGTTCACTCTCTCTACGAAGAGTAGTACTATTCCTAATAGGGGTGACTACAGGTAAACCAGACAGATGCTAAGAAACCTTCTTTTTTTTCATGCTGGGGCTGCATAAAACTTCTTGTAATTATTCTGTAAGGTAGTAGTGACTCAATCCTATATCCTTCGACTTCAATTTTGTTGGTCACCAGTTTTAGACGGGAGTGAAGAAGGCATGGATACATGATGAGCTTCGAATAACTAATATTATCTAGCAAACAACACAGATATTTATAGACCCCAATGGGTCACATAAGGGTGATAATATATGTGTACATTCAATGGCTTTTGTTGACATTACATAAAAATATAAGATTGGTAATGAAAAAAAATCCTCTTTTGTTGTTTAAGTTGACTAGTCAGATGGTGGTGTATGTTCGATACTTGCAGCACATGTAATACACGCTTACCCCTGGAAGCAGACATGTATGTGAAAGAGGGTGTGCATGAAAGTTTGTGTTGCAATGTGTAGATCTTTTGGCATTTGGTGCTTTGATGTGGGCTTGCATGTCTAATGGTGGGGAATAATTTCCCCACAATGTGACGTATGCACTGGAGATCATTGGAGGAAAATAGGGAAGGAAAAATTTCTGAAGGGACGACCAAAGGGTTGCAGTATAACGTTTAAGCCCCTGAGAAATGCACGATGTCCTTGGGAGTGGTCCTCCATCCAAAGGACAACCAAGAGATGTTGTGGAAACCAACTCAAGTTGGTGCAGAAGGACAAAGCTATTTTGAGGGTACGATGGATATATTCCATAATTACATGTGATGTAGGGTTATGAACGGCTGTCTGATATAGGGTGATGTCGAGATGTCCTAATAATGTCCCCAATTGAGAGGTGTAAGTGGTACCCCTGCAAGAAGTAATATGCTCCCAGATATCAAATCTTGCCATCCCTCCAGAAAGTAAGGTAATATGGGTATGGGTTTAGGTCGAGTGGAGCGACTGATAACTGTGAAATCGTAACCTTTTTCTCGTGACGTAGGTAGGGGGTCAACCATGTCAATGTGAAT
Organism: Palaemon carinicauda; assembly: GCF_036898095.1. Lineage (NCBI taxonomy): Eukaryota > Metazoa > Arthropoda > Malacostraca > Decapoda > Palaemonidae > Palaemon > Palaemon carinicauda. Next base: position 139,754,057 of record NC_090731.1, read on the forward strand.
GTGGGTATAACGTCGCTGAGGTTGATGAAAAGTATCCACACCCAAATCAGTGTGTTAATGCTCTTTTGAAGTTTGACATGAAATACAGGTTCAGACTGAATTCTTTGCCTCTTTGGTAGCCCTGCAGTAGATCAGCGAGTGGGGTGTGAGAGGCTATTGGAAAGTTGAAACACCTCTTAATACATGGAGGCAGATATCCACGGGCGGGTGTAGTCTAACAGTACCTAAGTCAAAGAAGAGCGTGGCATTGGAGTCATCAAGGGAGACGTCTTCCAAATGGAGACGCGTGCAGGATGTCCTGTAGATTTAATACTGAGGGTCCTTTCATTGGGCTACTGCCAAGGCCTTGCAATCTATTCCAAGGTGGATGGCAGCTATTGTTTCTAGAAAGGGCATCAGCATTGAGAATCAATTTACCAGGGATATTTTAAATGGCACTGTTGTATTCTGAAATGGCAGAGATGTCAATGTTGAAAGGTAGACCAGACATCGGACTGCCAAGTGAAGTGTACGCAAGGGGCACATGGTCCATGCAAATGATGAAGGATGTGCTCTCTAAAAGGGGGTGGAAGTAATGGACAGTAGTCAATACACTCCAAGTCGAAGGTAGAGTAGCTTGATTCCGCCTTGGAAAGTTTTCTACTGAAGCAGGCCAATGGGCAGGTAGAACAGTTGATACTTTGTTCAAGTGCTGCCCCTAAAGCGATATCACTGACATCAGTGATGAGTAGTTGAGGTGCATTTGGCATGGGAAAGGTTAGAGCAGTAGCATTTGATACACGTTCTATGCACTAAAGAAGGCCCTCCTGAAGAGGGGGCCACTTCAAGTTTTTGGGCTTGCTTTTGATAGTCATAAAAGGGGGCAAGAGTACCAGCAATGGCTGGCAAAATCTGGTGATAATAGTTCACCATACCCAAGACCTCCTGCAAAACTTTGATGGTTGGGGGCATAAGGAACTCTTGTAATGCTGAACCTTCTCAGGAAGGAGGCGAATGTCGTAATGAGTGATGTGATGACCCAAGAATGCCACTACCCTGGCACCATTGGTAGGTGCATAGGTAGTGTTCTTTGGGAGGGGGATTATCATTATTATTATTATCATTATTATTATTATTATTATTATTATTACTTGCTAAGCTATAACCCTAGTTCGAAATGCAGGATGCTTCAAGTCCAGGGGCCCAAACAGGGAAAATAGCCCAGTGAGGAAAGGAAACAAGGACAAAATAAAATATTTCCGGAACAGTAACATCATTAAAATAAATATGTCCTATATAAACTATAAAAACTTCAGCAAAACAAGAGGAAGAGAAATTAGATAGAACAGTGTGCCCGAGTGTGCCCTCAAGCAAGATAACTCTAACCCAAAACAGTGGAAGACCATGGTATAGAGGCTATGTCACTCCCCAAGAGTAAAGTACAATGGTTTGATTTTGGAGTGTACACCTCCCTTTGAAGAGCTGCTTAACATAGCTAAAGAGTCTCGTCTACAATTACCAAGAGGTAAGTAGCCACTGACAATTACAGTGCCATCTACGTAATATACACAGAAGGAGAGGTCACCTAAGATTCCATCCATGAGCCTTTGAAATGTGGCCCTTGCATTACAAAGACCAAAGCAGGATTAATTGAAATTATATGTTTAAATTGGCTGTCATGGGGATTTATTCTTGGTTCATGGGCACATGATAATAATAATACCTCTTCAGGTCAAGGGTTGAAAATACTCGAACATTGAGAATATAGGTAGCGATGTCGGTAATGCTGGGGAGGGGTTAGTGGTCTGATTCTTTCTGCATGTTAAGACCTGTAATCCCCACAAGGGCGTAGGAGTCCATGCTTCTTCAGGAAGATGTGCAGGGGCAATGACCATAGCAAGCCCTTTGACAAAGGTCCATTTCGATGAATGCATTTAGCAGCAGTCAAGTGGTCTGGGCCAAAAGTCTGAATCTTACAAACACTGGGGTACACGTCGTCTTGATATAATGATAGATAACGTGATTGGTAGTAACCATGGGCGTCTGGCGTAGTTCTGAGTGGAAGATGATGGGATACATGGTGAGGAAGTGGGTGTAGGTATCCGTGGTCATGCTGATGTGAAGAGCAATATCGGAGGGAGTAGATTATAAAGGTGTAGATGAGTAATAGCTGGCTTTGACAAACTGTGGATGTGCAATGCCAACCAGGAGGTGGAAATGGGCGAGGAAAACTGCTTCGATAAGAGGCAGTGTACTATCGACAAGGATGAAATTCCACTGGTATGCTTCTTCTTTCCCACCATTCTACCTACATTAAGGAGTTGATTGCCTGATGCACCCTCTTCAATGCCTTCTAGCAAAAGCATCCTCTTCAATCAAACCTCTTCTCTCCATATCTTCTGTCACCTTATCTCGCTATCTAATTCTCTTCCTCCCTCTTGATCTTCATCCTTAACAGGTTCCTCCCAAGCTCTCCTCATTCCCTCCCCACCATCCATCCTCAATACGTGCACACACTATCCAAATTATGACACTGATCACTTCTGTAATCGTTACTACTCCAGCCATTCTTCTTATTTCATCATTTTCCAATCTTTCAAGCAGCGATATTCCCATAATTCACCTCAGTAATCTCATCTCAATTCTCTCAAGCTTTGCTCCCTCTTTTTGGCTTAAAGCCAACGTTTCCAATCTCTACATTAACACTGGTCTTACTACTGTGCTATAGATCTTGGCTTTTAGCTTGGTTGGCACTTTCTTTTCACATACCACGATTACTACCTCTTACCATTTCCCCCGGGCTGCGTTTATCCTATTTTCAACTTCATTCTAGCTTTCTCCCTCCTAAATTATAGTAGATCCCAAGTATCTAAATTATTCCACTGTACATAACTGAACATCTACTTTCATGTATGACTATCATTTCCCTACCTACCTTTCTGGTCACCATAGCTTCAGTCTTATCCACATTTACCCTCGAGCCACCCTCACCAAAGTCTCTTGCCACTCTACAACTCTCCTTTGTAAGTCTTCTTCCTTTTCAGCAGTAATCACCAAATTATCTGCATACAAAAAATCCCAAAACACTTCATTTCTGATCTCTTCCCTTTTAACGCATCCAAGATTACCACTAACTAAAACATGCTCAATGCTGACCATTGGTGTGATCCAACACTAACTTTTAAGGTTTCTGTTTCCCAACAGCTGTTATTACTTTTGTCCTTCTTCTTTTATATATTATTTCTACCATTCTAACTAATTTCTCCAGGACTTTCCCATTCCTCAAGCACCATAACATTACTTCTCTTGGTATTCTATCATAAGCCTTCCGTACATCTAAAATAGCACAGAAGGGCTTATGGTTTCCTTATAGCCTCTTTTTCTGTAGCTGCTCTACTATAAAGATGGCATCAACAGTCCCTCTTTCACTCTTGAATCAATATTTCTGTTTCCCACTCTTTACAATATCTCTCAATCTCACATCTAGCACCATATCAAAAACTTTCAAACCATGCCCTGTTAGCTTATTTCCCCAGTAGTTACTACATTCCATGATATTACCTTTCTATTTAAAATATAGATCCTATAGACCCTCTACCCAGTCTTTAGAAATTATTTCCTCTTCCCATATTGCTCTTAACAAATCCGGCATCCATTCTTCCCTCTCTGTAGCTCGTATTATGACCATTTTAATTTGAAGCTCAGAAGGACCAGTGCTTTACCATTTTCCATTTTACTCAATGCCCGCTTCACTTCTGTATTTCCATTACTGGCCCTTCCACTCTCAAGTGTTTCTCTCTCTCTCTTTTTCAGTATTCAACCGTTCGTTCAAAATATTCTCTCCATCTCCTCTTTAATGTCTTCATCCCAATGCAATATATTTCCATCTCTATACTACATCCTGTTTTAACCTTTTCTTCGGGTTTAAAATTTATGGATAAATTTTCTCTTTCACTCGTTCAAAGCCTTTTATTCAATAGCGCTACTACTCTTCCAATAGCTATACCTACTTTCCTACTAGAAACTTTTTCCTTTTCTTTGTACCATACCTTTGCATCCTGTGCATGACTTATTTTCCGATCCTTAAATACCTTTCATTTTCTCTAAACTGACTCTTGCCCCCCTCTGTTACACCACCACTATTCTCCTTTTGACAAACCATACCCGCTGTCTCTTTCCACTAATTCCTCCATGTCTCCAACAAATATTTCTTTCATGCCCACCCAGATATTTTCAACTCTGTTACCCTATCCAATCTCTAAATTCACCCTTTCCAGTTGTCTTTCCCTCACAATTCTCCTAAATTGCTCACTATTTTCTCCTTTTGGGTCCCTAACCTTAATTCTAGATCTTCCCTTTCTCTTTTTCTCTGGTACTGGGCACTCCCAAACAAAAGAGTCAGTGTCTTGTAACCATGGGTAATCAGGGTGTGGATAGTAGAGGCATTGATGGCCGCCAATCAGACATCAGCAAGCTTTGAAAGATGGGACCGAAGGGAATGACAGGTACCAGTATAAACCAGAAAGAGCAAATTAGATCCTGAATCATGCAAAAAGAAGAGATTAGTTAATGGGGAGGCCTTGCCTGTGTTGATAGTCTTTCTTACACATTTATTCGACCATTGGCATCTGGTAACATGTTTCTTAGCAGCAACTCAGAACCTGGAGTGGTAGTAGCACAAGAGAAGGCAAGGGGCGTCATCCATTGATGGTGTGGGGTGGCTTATGTATGGTGGGCGGCTTTGTCACTGCCCAGGCATGTCACTCAATTAACGTTGATGTCCTACAACATTCACCTCAGCTTCAGTCACCGTTGAATGGTTGTCCCCTTCGTCATGAGTGGAGTTATGGATAGTGGGAGAAGTAGGTGTCCATAAGGGTATCAACTCTAGCCATTAGATCTTTCTTAGGTAAGGTTTCAACATCGGGAAGGGCGGCTTGCACATGATTCTTGCATGTATTGCACCCAAAAGACATGAAGTAAGTTCATTTCATGAGGAGAACTGTCTGCAGCAAGTTGAAGTTGAGCAATATTGATCAATTATTTGATCCTCAAACGTTTGTTGATTGAGCTGAAAAATCTTGGCTACATGGGTGGTTTTCGAAGTGAGTACTGCTCCAAGAGGTATGATTTGAACGCATCATACTGTATGAGTGTGTCCCTTTGCTCACAAAGCCAATCAGAGATTTCTGGGAAGGCGTTGTCAGTATGCTGATGGCGCTGTCTTTATCAACAAAACACTACAGGACTTGCATAGCTTGCTTACCAGAATGCATGAAATATCACATAAGGTTGGGCCTAAAAATAAATAGAAGAAAAACAGAGATAATGAGAACGGAATATGCAAAGGAAGATAAAATATCATAGGAAAGAGAAAGGATTAATGAGGTTGAATTATTTACATATTTAGGAACTATGATCTCTAATACAGGATCTTTATAATTTGAGTTCAATGAAAGATTGAGAAGACGATGGATTGACGAGCATAGGAGGACAAGTAACAGTGGACTAGTAACGGCTCATAATGCTGATATGTATGTATAAACACACACACACACATACACACACACACACGCACACATATATATATATATATATATATATATATATATATATATATATATATATATATTATATATATATATATATATATATATATATATATATATATATATATATATATATATATATAATGTATAATATACATGAGAATTTTCACACAACAATAATTTTGTTATATATTGAGCCACAAAGTTCGTTTAATTTAGAATTCCTTCGAAATTTTGAATATACAGTATATAAAAAGGAAATCTATTTTATGACAAGTGCTTCTACACGGGGTATGATTGAAGCCAATGCCTCTGAATTGAAATAAACCTGGATTGTGACAATCAGTCAAGCTATAAAGAGATGTATGTCTATTTTAGCTCTACTCAACACATCCCAGTTCAATTTAGGAATTGGTTCTAAGAGTAGAAATCAATCTATCTCAACCGTGATACCCGATTACTAATTTCGTAATACGGCAATGTAATAAAATCTGTTACTAACACATGAGTTTCAGCCCAAGCACTTTGATTGAAATACTTTTCTCTTGGTGCAATTTTGGATATTTTGCTCCATCAGATGAATAAACGAATGGTAGCTCAAGAATACCGATTATCTACCAATTCCAAGAGCCATCATACTGTCACATGTTTTTAAACACCACTTGGCAAGTCGTCTGAATACGTCTACTAAAGGTAATCACCTGTTCCCTAGTCTACAGTTTGCTTTAAATGTCATTCTTTTAATATTCTTTATCGTACAGAGTCCCACAGATTTCGTTCACTTAGTAATATTATTGGTATTGACCTTTTTATCTTTGGGCTGTATTAATTAAGAGGCTCAAAAACACATGGGGTTAGTTGACATTTTGCAGTCCTTTTATCAATTTTTAATCAACATTTTGCAAGTAATTATTACTGATGGCTAGTAAAGAGAGAATATTATTGTCTCCAGGATATTTACGGTAATAGTATGATATGTGATTTTCTTTTTAAACTTAGGCTTGTTATTTGTCTAGGATATGTATCGTTCCCCGCTCTTGATGAGTCTTTAAACGAAGATTTCGCTAAAATTATTCCATAACGCAAATTACTGTGATGGAGTTGGATGTTCGTCAATGTAATTTGGTAATAGGTTTAGGACAGCAGAAATCCACTGCCAGTTCTTTATATTTATTTTAGAAACGTACAATTCATCTGAAATTTGAAGCGCCCTCCTTCATTACAAATTAATGAAGCGACTTGCCAATTTATTATAAAGTGTTTGCAAACTTATATTCTGCTGTTTCTGATTTTGTTCCTCCAGTTGATTTTATGTCCCCGATTAATATCGTATTGCTTGGAAAAAATATTCTTTAAAAAATCGTTCAATTAACCCACTTAATGGTTCATAACAGGTTATTTTTTTTTTTTTTTTTTTTTGGCACTTAGAAACAATACCATCCACCATGTAAAATTGCAGGCAAGTTAATCACGGTAGCCATTCTATTTTTTTTCCTATGTTCCTGTTGTGTGAAAATTAGGACAAAATCTTTATAATTATAAAGCTGAATCTCAATTACTTCAGAAGATTAAATTTTGTGCAAATAGTATTTCTATAACAACAGCCATTCGAGTTTCACTTCAAAATCTATTCGTTACTTACGTTATTGATTCTTTCAAAGATATGTATCATTTATAGGTAATTATTTTCATTTTTCTTTGCCCCTGCTGCCTTATTGTATAACTCTGTTCTTCCAATTACGTGTCAAATTTTATTTAATAATAATAATAATAATAATAATAATAATAATAATAATAATAATAATAATAATAATAATAATGTGTAAAAAACCAACACATCATCAAGCGAGATGTTGGAAAATAGGACACGGAGAAAGTGGAATGGTGAATGCTTTCACTGTTTAAAACAAATCATAAAATTACATAGAACACAGGTTATATAATGACTTTTCGTCGTACGTAGAAGTTACAAAACAAAATCCGTGGCATTCTCTTTAAAAATGATTTGCTGAGATAGAAGTCAAGAATTTATTAATCACTTTTAGAAACATTTATAGGGAAGCATGTAATTAATCCTATTCATAATGTTCGATTGCATAAAATAAAAACAATATCATCACGAAGCCATAACCTCATGAATCGAATGATAATACTCAAGGGAAAATAAATCACAGATGATTGTGAAATCAAGATCAGTATCATCAAAACCTGACTCTAGAGATAAGACAAATTGGGACAAATGAGATCGATTCACGGTAAAGTGAATCCAATTCCCTGACCATTTTTCATGACCAAATCTGATTGCCAAATCCTAACTGGGTGGGTAATCGGGTCGAAGCGGCTACTCGATATTCGGATCGAAAATTCATCAACATCAAATGTAGTAAAAGCGATTGAATATATCTGCAATCCGGCCGTCATTCGGAAATCCATGAATGAGTGAAGTGTGCCATGTTTGAGACCAAGGTAAAGTTTCATAGATTTAAAATAGAAACTGACTAAGTAAAAGACATTGGTACATCGATAATGACAGAGATCTATAAAAGACACCTGCTTGAACCGCGGGTGTGGATAATGAATAAGTATCAGCTTATATAAAATTCCATGATTATGATTTTAATTTATTTCAGTCTTTGAAGCCTAGACATTTTCTGTTAACATGCAAACGCACTCCTCTTGCCATAGTCATATTCCGATTCTAAATTTAACTTAACCATAATTTTATTTCCATATTGTATGAGAGGAAAAACCGTTCATCTAGTTAACTACTATCTAATGTATCATATCTTATTTATTCATCGTTATTCTTTTTACTTATAAAAGAAAATATCTATATCATGGAAAAAATATCATTTGAGTAAAAAATTACTGATTTTTCTTTCAGAAAGTATAAATAAAACAACAACATGCAAATGTTCATTAGAATTCACAGTGACAAGAAACAAACAGCCTTCGAGTGACTTTTACATAAGCAAGACTGCTTGCTATACATTTCATGAATTTTGTCGCAGGGAAGAACAAATTTCCCGGAATCATAATCCAAAAATAAAAAAATGAGTATTCTTTTCTAGTGATATTTTACTGAAAGAGGAGAGCCCCTCCTAACACGAAGCGCTTCCAAGTACATACTGTGTTGGCTTCTCAAGTCAAAGGTCCTAGCTAATGGCTATGAATGTGAAATGAAAGCTGCCACAGCAACGTTGCCAGTCACTAGGACACTAAAGGAGCAACTAAATTCATATGTAAAATACTAGACATTTGCTAGCTTTACATAATACAATAATTTCTTCTAAATTCACACTATAATCAATTTGATTTTATTGAATAAATTATGACCCTTTTATAAAATTCAAGGAATCTTTACATGCGACATATTAAGCTAAACATTTCTCAAATTAATGAACCTTATCTCTTTTTAGTAAAAATTTCTACATCATTATAAATAATGTTTCCACTTTCTGAATAGGCCAATGGTTTATTTTTATTTATTTTTTTTTTTTTTTGAGTAAATACCCTGTTAACGAACATGGGCAAAATACTGAATGAAATTTTCGCGAATACAAAGCCGGTGACTACAAATGAAGTTGCATTGCATAAACGTCCTTACTGTATAAGCAACTTAAATTAAATATTTAACCCTAAATATTTAAACATCTTATAAAAAGATTTACCAAAACAAAATGTTTCTACAGCATAATTAATAATATTAATAATAATAATAATAATAATAATAATAATAATAATAATAATAATAACAAAAATAATAATAATAATAATAATAATAATAATAATAATAATAAATACTATGTAAAAAGTTTTTATTTCTCAGCTAAATCATGAAAAAAAAAAAAAAAAAAATGTGGCTCATGCTAATTAACAGCAACACATTCTGAGTTAGACTTCACTTGGCAAGATCTTAGTCTTGAAAAACAATAAAGTTGTCGAGTTCACAGCAACAGAGCTTTGTAGTGAAGCCTCATAAAAGCTCCCCGTTGGGGAATGTTAACCACGCGGGCCAGACGTCTTTGGCATGTTCCCGAGTACCACTTCTGCGGCCCTTTCAGGAAAAATCTTAACACAAGGCAAACACCAGAAGAATAAAAGGCAATGATGATGAGGAAGAGGAGGAGGAAGAACAAAAATAAACCTATTAGAGCTTCTACCTAGAAAACTAAATGGGAGAAGCAAAAGTTTTTCTGCAAATATATGATTTTCTAAACGCAGGAAACATATCAGCCACCAGACTAAAACTAAAATTATGGTTTGTCATATGGAACTAGAATCTATATTTTTATGAAAATAAAATTGCTGTCATTAAAAAAACGTAATAAATTAAAAAAAAATTAAAATATGAAGATTAAAATTATGGTTATCATATGGAACTAGAATCTAAATTTTTATAAAAAAAAAAAAAAAAAAAATATGCCGTCATTTAAAACTTAACGTAATAAATATAAAAAGAAAAATTAAATACATATAATAATAATAATAATAATAATAATAATAATAATAATAATAATAATAGGTAAGTGGGGAATATGGGGAAAGGAAGAGTACCCCTGGATACAATCCAGTTTATAGCTCAAAGGGAGGTACTAGGGATGGGAAAGATTAAGGAAATAGGGAGAAAGAGAAGTACAGGAGAAGAATAAAAGAGAGGGGCAGACCCTCTTGCGATATTAGGGAATTGGTATTATTATTGTTATTCAAATACATATAAATATCTAAATATAACATTCATATACAATTTACTGTATATATTCTGTACGGCATATGGGTATATGCAAATATATGTATACAAATATAATATATATATATATATATATATATATATATATATATATATATATATATATATATATATATATATATATATATATATACACACACACTGTATGTATATATATATATATATATATATATATATATATATATATATATATACACACGCTCATACACTGATATACATACTATATGTTAATGGTCGCATATTACTTCGTCAGGACAAAATTCCAATTGCCTCATCTAATTTAAACATCAAATTAATCAGCTAGTAAGTTAAATTTTGAGCAAGAGTCTCATTTTTATACGTAACTTGTGACTTCTGTCTACGTAAAAAGCCCTTTCCTTCCATAACCAGAAATGTTAATAACTCTTGACATCTTATATTCTATACCATCCATTCTCAAAACCTTCAGAGTCCTTCTCTCATATTTCACTGTAATATTTCGTTTGGTCTATGGACACCTCATAAAGCAACTTTGCTTTACGGGTAACTTTTCATATAACTGATTCACGCACCTAGTACAAATACAGTTTTATTTTCTAAAACGAACCTTTTTTATTGAATAATCACTTTGTCCTCTACTCCACTTTTTTCAGTCCAAGTCATACCATAGAGTTTCTAGATATTCTAATTAATGATATGCCTCAGTAATTCTTACAACCCACAACAAAACAGCTATACGTTTCATCAACTTCTTTGTAATGTTTTGTGTATCTGTATTTTCCATACATACCTAGCTAAGCCACAATATTTCCAACATCAATCTCTGTGGTGGGCATTTAGTATGGGCTTAACCAATGGTCACCGGTTAAAAATTTTATGGATTACTTTGTAAAATACGTTTTATCATATTTGTTTTCCGCGTAATTAAAAATTATGTTATGTATTGAAGAAAACTCAACAATCCACAACAGTTTTTACACTAAATTGAAAACACACAAAAATGACCAAGGAGTATATGCACTGCAAGAATCACGTGAGCATTTTATTATACTGAAAAATTTAGGAATAACAGCCCCATGGTGATCATAATATCACACAGAGTACCATCTAAATCCAATCTATCATCTCCACTCGAATATAATCAATGATGACAACCTTTTGCACTAAGCACTAGAAACATCTATTTTCTTATAAAGTGAAACACGTAGATATAATAATGATGGCATTTAACAGAACTGACATCTAGCACAAATGTATAAGTGATTTTTTTTTCTTTACATAAATATTTTACAAACATGTGAATAATTCATTCATGCTTAAAGATACACAGGAACAATTTCAAGCTTCCTTCCGAGTTAAACTTAGGATCTCCTTTTTCCCTTTGTCTTTGTGTCTGAATTTTCCTTTTATTTGAGTCAATACAAAATGAATACATGAGCATCAGCCTCTTTCGACTAATGTATGAAACACATTTTCAATTCATAATTCAATTTATTGAAGTACTCGTAAACTGAATTCCATCTTAGTCAAGATATATTTTCCTTCACACCACTGAAGTAGGCAGGCTTTAAAATTTCTGGTCAGTTACACTGAAAAGCTTCAATCTTTAAATTCATCAGAAGTAAATAGCATAGAAATGGGAAAATTTCTACCTTTACATATTCTTTTACGTCGATTATAATTCTAATTTTGCAAAATTGCATTTAATTTTGCGGGGCACGCTTGCTCGTCAAATAAATAGCCTTCAGATTGTTCTATTACAGTCTCTGCAAATAATGACTACTATTGCTACTGCTGCTACAACTACTACTAGCTAATGCATTCAAAACGTGTATTATGTAAGACTGTCACACTTCAGTAATGTGGAATCAATAAGACAGAAAATGTCTAGATTCTGAATATGCAATACAAAGTAATTAGTAACGAGTAATATGTTCATTAAAATAGTTACCATTCATTTCTATACAGCATGCAGTGGGTATTATAAAGGAGAAAACGTTATAAACTTATTATGTCTTTTTGATCAAAGTAAATGTCTTCAGAGTAATAATAAGTATAGTAACGTCAAGAAATACTGATTTCCTTGGTTCTTTTTGGTAAGACAAAAAATAAATTGTTGAAAGGGTCTCATTATTTTCAAATATAAGAACTTTGTAAAATCAAGACATAGGAGGCCTATACTTCTTAGGGTCAGTTTAACTTAACTTCGTTCCTAGTTATGATCCTGAAATATTTAAATTTTTCAGTAAGATAGTTAAAAATAGTGTAGTGTGTGCGTGTGTGTATTTGTACTTTATCTAAACTATTATATTAGTGTTAAAAAATAATTCGTATTCTTTTACCGTGTAATCTATAAATAATGGTACAACCAATTTCTTCATTTAAACCAAATGCATAACAGAATACTAAATCTTTTCTGCAGTAGTCTGCAAAACCTGCACACAAGTATTGCATGTGAATAATATTATTTACGCTTAAGTTTAAACACCAAATTCATGCTCCTTCTAGCATAAGCACTAAAAGCAGCAAAGATAGCAAACACCAAAAGCATTAGCAACAACAAATAGCAATAGCAGCATTAACAACAGCATCATCTACATCTCTTAAATCTATACTGTACTGTTAACACAAAAAACATGGACAACACCACCAAAGTTCCTGAATTTGAACATACGTATTGTAACATGGCTAAATGTAACTATAACTAAATACGGACTCTTGTTATGTTGAATAACTGCTATTTTAATGATCACGGAAAAAAATACTTCTTTTAATACTATAACTGTTCCGATAATTAAAACAACAGTAATAAATTTGTAGAACATCATACAATAACTATGAAGAATTTTTAGGTTAATAGCATGAAAACTAACAAGGATCTTATTTCATATGAAGCTTAGTATGGCTACAAATGAATCAATACTCTTGTCAAAGTATACCACATTGGTGAGACGTGATATCCAAAGAAATGTGTTAGCAAACAATGTGACATGTGTGGCGTTTAAAATAAGGCATTCAATTGTTGGAAAATTAAGCATATAATAATTCTTGTTTATTGTTATGTGGTTTTTATTTCTAGGGTGTGATTAAGTGCGAGTGATCTTAGAAAAGAAATTGGGACCAAGTTTGCGACAGAAGCAAAGAGCAATGCATTGAATTCTGCATAAATTTCAGTCTTCGATGACAGGATCAAAAGAAATCAAGCAACGCCCAAGTAAGATTGTAAGCAGGTCACGTTTGACAGAAATTTATCAATTTCTAAGAATTTACGGTTAGCGAAATACCCGGGAACGTGAAAAGTGGGCAGACACAGATTCACTTGTCGCAAATATTATTTTGGAAACTAATAATCAAAAGGTGATAAACACGGCTTTGCAAATATAGGAATAAATACACGAAAAAAATATTAAACGCTTATAAGTATCCTTCTTACTGTCATAGCATTATTTTCGAAAAAAAAGAAAAAAAAAATCCGTGCTACTAACGTCTGACCTATGATTCGACCTCTTCATTTCTATTAATACGAACATGAACATTTACACGGCTAAGGCCAAGATGGAAGTCTACAGTAGGTCTTTCTTAAAGACGACGTTTCAGCCGATATGAACTGCATTTCTTTGTTCAACATAGAAAGGAGAAATGAGATGTTAATGGCAGTATTAATAAATAAGCCACTGTTAATGACAGCACACTTAACGGTACGCTTGAAAGGAGTTTCAAGTCTAGAATAGTTATTATCGATTAAGTTGCGATGTAATGAAAACTCTGGGAGTTAATCTATTGTTAAAAACGTGCTTGTACCATCCACAAAAAGTCTTTGTAACTGGAAACACGTTAAATAACTATAAGATCGTAGGATCAACGATTTTGACTTATAGCCATTTTAAGGACTATAAGACATTCTAAGAAGAAATGTAATAAAACGTTTCTATCACGACTTGTTGTACAGACTGACATACTAAGAGGACAGACAAAACCTTGACGACCACAGGGGACTTCAACGACCACATCCATTCTTGAATTCCACAAGGAACCTTGCCTTTCTTTTGGCCACACACAAATACAACTTTCTCTACCACAAAACTACTATTCTTTCCTCCTCATCTATTACTCACCATCATCAAGTCCCTTCTCTGTCAAGCGCGGCCAAAGACAACCGCTAGGGTCCATCTTACAACGGTGTTCTAAAGGCACAAAATATTATGCATTCATTATGTAAATGTATTATGCAGTGTGATCAAGTGGTTTTAACTGAAGTATGGTTTCTCAAGTTACCTGAGGGAATAAGGCTCCAAGATGAAAATTATGCAGTGGCATTCAAAAGCATAGGGCATGTCAACTAAGCATCAGCAAAGCAGTTTCTTAATTACCCTAGGCAGAAAAACTGCAATAAAAAACGACTTGGAAAAAGCAAAGCTACTATACACTGTATTAGGATTTGTATTATAAGTTGGACCTCAGTTCTATTTTTTTATGTATCATGGGACAACAAACTAACCAAAAGCTATATCATGCTTTTTATAAAATGTTTTTATTTTTAAAAAATAGTTCCACTAGGTTTTATATG
>NC_090731.1:139773880-139776380 GCF_036898095.1 Palaemon carinicauda
AAGTGTGGATTTTAAATATGTCAGTTGAGCAGCAAGCAAACAGGTTATAAAATCTATGGGCTTCATCCTTCTTTACTTTTAGTATAGAATATAATTACAACCACTGATGTTCAACGTTCATATGGGGAAACAGCCCTCTCTGCATTGAAGTGTCACAGCGGATTGTCCGTTGATGAACCGTTACAGAATGATCTTTCCTACAACAAGACATGTTATAAGGATCTCACACACAAACATGCATTGGACGAGCTACAATCAGATTTGAGAAAAGACAAGCAACTGGCAGTACCAGTTATGTAAAATAGAAGGGAAAATAACAGTTGTCAAAATCTGGTGCTGCATTTGAAAGTATTTCCACATCAGAGCAATCTACCAAAAGTCAGATATTTCACAAGGAAATGTGTCATTAGTCAAGAAGGTAAAGCAGACAAATTGTATGATATTGCAACTGAAAATATGAGAGTTCAACTTAAAGCCATTGGCCAACAGACAAAGAACTTCTGAAAATCAGATTGAGTAATGTTGTGGACTTCTCTGATTTTACAGTAGTTGCTGAGGACAGGAAATATCACCTTCTGTGCTTAAGCCAAGCACAGCGGGACAGAAAAGCTTAGACTCCCGAAACAACAGGGCTTTTGTTGCAAAAACAATCAAAATGTTTGAATTCAGGGACATCTTCCAAAAGATCAAACAATCTGAAGGTACTGCAAACAAAATCCAGCAATTGAAACTACATGAAGCCGTCAAAGACCATCCTCCAATTTGTTTGAGCCATCAGACAGCATGACCTATCACTGCACATGCAGAGACTGGAATCAATAACGAAGTACTTTACCCACGAACATTTAAACTGTACATGCCTTCTCCCACTGTACATTTTCACAATGCAACAGACTAAACAGAAGCATCCAGATATCTGACTAGAGTTCATAAAAGGGAATTTTTGGGTTTCCAAAAGTGTTGCTGGATTCACATTAATTATCCCGGACCATGGGATTAAACAAGAGAATCGCAAACTCAATGTTATTGAGGCATAGTTGGAAAATCACTGGACAAATACTATCTTATTGCACTTGAACTTTTGAATGTAGTGCAAGAATTTGAGAGACAATACTGGTCTGGCAACAAAGAGAAGAGAACATAGCATCACAAGCTACCAGTGGGGAGAAAACTCAGCCGATTAACACAAAACGCAGTCACACTCACTGCAGTATTTCACAAGCATGGAAACCCTTTTGAATCCTCTGATAAGAATGAGATATGCAACTTGATCATCAAAGCAGTTATGACTGAAACTGCTACCAATTATATCACCCAGCATGAGATTGGACAACAGATGTTTCAAAGTTTTGTCAATAAATGCCTAACAGAAAGAAAATTCTCTGTGTTGGACAAAATGTCCGAAAAGAAACTGAACTTTCAATAGTGCTAATCCTACGGCCATAATTAGAACTGGAGACAAGGTGGTTAGAATGAAAAAAGAGCAAAGACTTTTGCAATGCTTCATTGTTATTTCCTGAAGTCGACCAGAGCTGGACTTTATGGAGCGCATTAGAGCTTATGAGTTTGGTGTGGTTCCTAGATACGTTTGCTTCATATGGATCCCTCCTGCTGGTATATTATAAGGCTTCAGTACTCCATCATCTTGAGAAGCTGGATCCAACACAACAGGTCCATGCTGACAGAAATGGGACAACTAAAAGTGAACTATCTGATAACCAAACAATGCAAGTAGCCGTATAGGTGGTAGACACAACAGTGGAACATACACATGTGGGTCCAGCAGGTGAATTATTATCACACAAAGTGATCATTATTGATGATATGGCTGTATTGAATTTAATCACAAACATGCCAAAACTTTGCAAATGCCTTTCTATAGATAATAATCTGTAAAATGGCAGCACAGTACTAAGAGGTCATATTCGTGTCCGGCCGGTACATGAAAACATCACTAAAGGAACAGATGAGGACCAATAGGATAAAGGTTAAGTCAACATATCACCATGTGAAAGAACATTATAATCCAGAATATTTCCCAGAAGGACTTTCTCTCAGATATCAGGACCAAAGAAGAACTGACCAGGTATTTGACTCACAAGGTTGTACATCACAGCAATAATGGTAACAAGGAACACAAACCAAGGGCAACGTTGACGTTCTTTGTTCACTCCTCACTCACGGTTAATAAAAAGCAGACACTTTGCTTATACTGCATGCTATACATATTACCAATAATACAGAGATTCTTGTCAGTTTGCCAGACACGGACATGTTGTTGCTTGTTTACATGAATTCAAGCTTACATGAAAGGGAAGGCTGAAGAAGAACATCTCTGTGCAAAGCATATACATTACTTGGGACCAAACCATGCTTTTGCACTGTTGGGTTTTCATGATTTGACAGGTTCCAATATGTCTGGAGAATTTGTCGGCAGAACCAAAGAATTGATCTTCAAAGTATTCATATCCTTTGATGATGAAATCCTGGATGCACTAGC
>NC_090731.1:139781380-139786380 GCF_036898095.1 Palaemon carinicauda
TATACGTATACAGAAAAGTTTGGCATATTTTTCAAATATTTCCTTTATTTTTCATTGGTAACAAAAGTATAAATAAGCTACCTTCAAATACGCACTTTTTGGTGAAGTGTACAGTATATAAAAAATTGTCACTTACGCTCTAAAAGGAAATGACAATTCTTTTAGCCGTGTTTGACAGGGAGCATAAAAATGAAAAACCAAATCTTCCTCATTTGTGTTTTACTAAAGCTTAAATTAGTGGTTTAGCTTTTCGGTCCTATGAAATTAAAACGTGTTAATGGACTTCGATGCACACTATTCTCTCTCTCTCTCTCTCTCTCTCTCTCTCTCTCTCTCTCTCTCTCTCTCTCTCTCTCTCTCTCTCTCTCTCTCTCTCTATAGATTATATATGAAAGATGTATTCTAATGTTGTTACTGTTCTTAAAATATCTTATTTTAATTGTTCATTACTTCTCTTGCATTTATCTATTCCCTTATTTCCTTTCCTCGTTGGGCTGTTTCCTCTGTTGAAGCCCTTAGGCTTATAGCATCCTAGTTTTGCAACTAGGGTTGTAGTTTCGCAAGTAATACTACAACTACTACTACTAATAATAATAATGTGTAGACCCAAATGGTATTTTTCCTTTTTATAAAAAGACAACTAATTTCTTACCTCCAAAGTTGTCTTCTTGTACTTGTTGGAGAATTAGTAATATTACTTCTTTAGGTAAATGCGTTTGTGGTATCTCTAGCCCTGCTGACTACTGCCCAATTTCCAAACCTACTACATCATCTAATGTTTATTTATTGTCTGTTGGTAAAATGTTTAAACAGGTATGCTGAAGGCGATCACCTATTAATTAGTTTACAGTTTAGCTTTTGCAAAGGACAAGAAACAAGAGATAATCTTCTTACAATTTCCATTGCTGTACAGAGATTCATTAATTGTGGTAAGGAAGCTTGTATGGTCAGACTCGATTTTAGTGGCCCGCTTGACCATGGTAATTACTTGAATAGATGGAACAGGGAAACCTTTCCTTTTAGTAAAATTATTGAACTTCCAAGTATTAAATTGCTAGAATAGTTATTGATGAGCACCATAAACGCAGACATAAGAATGTAATACCTGGTGTTCCTCAGGGAAATGTTCTTGGCCGGTACTTTTCATCGTATAAGCGTATAATATGTAGGGCTATAAAAAAGAAATCCAATCCGTATCATATGAACATGATGCTATTCTCTTTCATCATTTCTATCTCCCATGTAGACCTGTGGTTTCTGAATCCCTTAATATAAATGTACTTAACATTAGTGCATGGTGCACTTTATGGTGGTTGGGGTTGAACCCTAACAAATCGTAAAGTATGATTGTAAGAAGTTAAAGATGCATTAACAATATCTAACTTTATACAATTCATTCAAAATTCTAAGAGTGGTTCTTGATTTCAAATTTACTTTTGAGGAACACATATGATGTTTATTCTATTGAGTATTTGGTCATCGGTTGATTTCTTGGACAAAACTTTCTAATTATTAAATTTCCTATCCCTGATTTGAAAATTAATATCTGATACAGCCATTCAGTTACTTCTTTGTTTATGCCGCACAAGACTTTTCCTAATTATGACCATCCTTTGCATTTAGAGCTTCCCAAACTGTACCATCCTGTATGCAGTAATAGGTATGCATTAATTCCAACAGTGTTGTCCTCTTCGCAGTAGAATTTTTATTCTAGTTGTGACCATATCGTTGGATTGGTAGAACTTAGTTCAAACTTAATGCAAATGCTTTCCTGTTGAAAAGGTTTAATTAAGTTTCCTTTAACAGTCTATAAATGAAAAAACAATTTCAATATTATTACTGACCTGAAAATATTTGAAACTTATTATTATTTCTCATAAAAAGTTGATTCATTATTTTTACATCATTTCTGCACTGAGCTGCTTTCACTCTAGAAGTCCTTGGCTTGTAGCATCCTGCTTTTCCAACTAGGTTTGTATATTGGTTAGTACCAATAATAAAAATAATGCATATAAGGTAATCAATATCTGTATTCTGAAAGTGATATCTGCATTTTTCTTGATCTTTCTATAATCAATAATACATACACACACATTATGTGAACAAAATATTGGTGTTAGACGGAGATTGTTGATAGGAGACAACAATGGAAATGAAAAGAATTTGTAAATACGTATGGAATTTTTTCAGTTTCGAGATATTTTTATTTATTTATTTATTTTTTTTTTTTTTTTTGCTTATTGTATGGGTAAGAAGAATTTATTGTGTGAGAAATTGGTAAATATGTAGATATGCTCGAATGGTTATTTTAGATGGAAGTAGGAATCAGAGATTTTTTAGGTGATTTGGTCATAAGAAAAGAATGGACGAGGATAGATTAGGTAAAAAGAGTATATTTCAAAATTACCAGAGGTTAGAAAAGAGTAAAGCCTCTAATGGGTTGCATAGATGGCGTGACCAACGTATAAACAAGGAGGGGCCTTGATATCTAGGTAGTCCAATAATGCGGGGTTAATGACACATTGCATACAATTATGACATTGTGGAAGTTTATACTGTGGAAAGGATCATCCACGAATTAGAAGTTAAACTGTAAAGGAGACACTGACAGCTGTTCAAATTTTCTCTGTTCAGAGAGTCGGTCTATCATTTGAAAGAAAGATATAATATATATTTACACGTGTGTATGTATACACTGTATACACAATATCAATGAGATCTCATTAGGCATGGTTTTAATAAAAGCAGTTCAATATGCAGAAACTATGAAAGGATAATATACTCCTACGACCTTGGAAATAAATCACATAAAATTTACAGGAATAAAAAAAAAATTCTTTGTCCTTGCCTCATTATTAACGGTTTCGCAATTTTCTCCATGAAAGCGTTATAAAAGCTTTCGCACATTATTTCAAAATTTTCCCCAGATACAGATAACTAAATACTTTTATCAATATACTATTCACAAACATATATGGCTACGTGTAATTGGAAACATGCAGGAGGATATTGTATCTCAGTATGCACATTAATTCACTTACTTATCATTGTTATTGCTATTACTGTTTCTATTATCATCGATCTGCGGATTTAATATGAAACTATGAAAATGTTCATATAATTGGTGATTTTACACGGAAAAATACTATTAATTATTGCTAAAAGCTGCGTGAAAACCTGAAAAAGAAGTTATGGATAATTGAAAAATGTGTGAATAAATGAGGCGGAGTTATTATTACTATTTGCAAAGAAATACTTTCCGATTTTAGAGACATTTCCATTCACGACACTGCCCAGAACAATTTTATTTTTGGGAAAATAAAATACACGTGATACCTTACGGACCCCAAAGGTATAATCACTAGTAATAAGTCAAATTTCTTAATCCTTAAAAGAAATTAAGTAATTATTTATAACTATTGTAAATATAAAACAATGGTTCTCGGATGCTACGGACATTCAGAGGGGAGAACAACAATGAAACAAAGGTTGTGCAATAAGCATGAAGCTTATACACATTTAATACGCTATCATAAAGACATGTGGCTGTCAAATACACTGTCTCGAATAATATTGCTTTCTCTCTCTCTCTCTCTCTCTCTCTCTCTCTCTCTCTCTCTCTCTCTCTCTCTCTCTCTCTCTCTCTCTCTCTCTCTGTATATATATATATATATATATATATGTATATATATATATATATATATATATATATATATATATATATATGTATATATATATATATATATATATATATATATATATATATATATCCAACACATATTCAACCCTTCCTACCCTACCCCACTTTCCTAACTACAACCCGCTAGTTCAACCATTTATGAGAGTTTCTGGTTCCAGAGTAAACCTCTTGGGGCATCCCTGGTGGGTATGACCACTTCTCTCTCCTCTACCCGAGGGACGCTTAGCGTGATAGGAAAGATTTATGTTTTTATACAAAGACAGACACATGGTCTTTATTATATAGGGGAGGGTATTACTAACAAATGTTTCCTCACGTAGACAAATGAAGAGTAAGAAACACCGCTGAATTTTAGCCGTACTAACAACTCTTCACTCAAAACAGAATACTTGTGCCGTTATACCATTATATCATAGGATGAAATATTATAACTATCCAAAGATTACCCTAATACTTTACTTAATAGCATAAAAACAAAACATTTCTAAGTATAGTTCCAGCATGTTACTAACTTTTCTTTTCAATATCACAATTAATTGCTTCGTCTAAATTATAATTTTTCAAATGATATTTCTCAGCTATAATGAATTACGTTGCCCGACGTTTTTACGGTTGATAACCTTTCATACGTTTAATTTCATACCAAGAATATCATATGACAATGTTTATTGACTCGATGACAGAACCTCAAATTCTCAAAGAACCTTACAACAACTTTTTGTATATTATTGCAGCACTTAGTCTCTAGTTGCAAATTTGACGGAGTGGACACTTGCCACTGGCTTGGATTTATCAAATAGAATAATTAATAATAATTTGTCATTTCGCAATTCTAAACTAATTCAAAATAGATAAATGAATACTTGTTCTGGCAATAAATGTACCTTTCAGAATTCATAAACGAACAGTCTAAAAAAAAATACCTTGCTTCACTGAAAATTTAAAAATGAAACCGCCAGCTCTTTTACGTCAGTAAATTCATAAAAAAAGACGGGGGATAATATCAAAGAAAGATTCATTTTCCGTTCACAGAAATTCGAGCAATGATATAAAATCAAAAGAGATTTCTTTCTCGTTAAAACTTGAAACGTGCAACAAAAGATGAAGTCTAATTATATATAAAAAAAAAATAAAATAAAATATCCACTGAATGATAACAAATAGTTTTCCAGAAATTTGGTCAAGGATTTTCATTTAAATAAAACTCAAAACATGAAAGGAAAAACAAATATAAATGATCCTTTTTTAATATTCTGAACTTGAATCACAACCTTGAAGAAACATTATGGTCAGAACTCAA
>NC_090731.1:139791380-139801380 GCF_036898095.1 Palaemon carinicauda
TGGGAAGTATTATAACACAAGGAAACAACAGTAAAGAGATTAAGAGCAGAATAGCCCAAGGTAAGGTAGCTTTTGAGAGAGAGAGAGAGAGAGAGAGAGAGAGAGAGAGAGAGAGAGAGAGACGAAGATTAACAGGAAAACTGAAAATAGAATTGAAGAAGAGATTTGTAAAAAGTTTCATATGAAGTAAAGCATTGTACGGTTCTGACTATAAAAGAAACTGACAAGAAACATCAGGAAGCATTTGAAATGTAGGTATGGAGGAGGATACTGAAAATATGTTGGATAAACCACGAGACAAATGATGAGGTACTAAGAATAGTTGGAGAAGATAGAACCCTAATCACAACAATGAAGAGAAGGCAGAAAAATTGGACAGGACACATTTTAAGAGGAGATGCATTACTGAAGGATATTATAGAAGGTAAATTTCAAGGACAAAGACACAGAAGACGTTAAAAGGAAGTTAATGGTAGATGAGCTGAAGGGAGGGAGAAAAGTTATCTAGATCTGAAAAAGGCGGCCATGAATAGAGAATTATGGAGGGCGAATAATCCATGAAAGTACCTGCCTTAGGGCAGAACATTATTGTAGTAGTATTAACATCGTTAAAATATATCAATCACATATAAACTATAAAACAAGACTTATGTCTACCTACTCAACAAGAAAGCACTTACAAAAAAGTTTGAATTTCTGAAGTTCTATTGATTAAACTGCTTGATTAGGGATACCATTCCACTATAGGGTCACCACTGGGAAAGAAATTTCTAGATATCTTTGTAGTATTGTGGCTTATGATGGAGTAATTTTGGCGATTAGAATTAACTGCATACCTAGTACTATGTACAGGATGGGACAATCTGGGAAGATCAGAGTGCAATGGACACTAAGAATTATGAAAAATTTTATATAATATGCATAAAGATCTAGCTGAACGACGGTGCCAGAGATTAATATCCAGATCAGGATTAGGAAACTTAATAGACCTGTAAGTTTCTATCCAACATATTAAATAAATCAAACAGAAGTATTATAAATAGTGCAGTGATGGATGAAAATAGATCTTACCAAAATGAAAGGAGAATTGGAAGAGAATTATCGGTCAAGCTGAAAAAAAAAATTGGAAGCCTGTAAGACCAGAGGATTAAATCTGTCTCACGGTGGCCACGATTTAATCATCATCTACGCATATTGACGCAAAGGGTAATTCTCCATTCGTCATCATCTATTTCACGTTTCATAGTCCTAACCCATGTAGACCTGGGTCTTCCAACTCTTCTAGTGCCTTGTGGAGCCCAGTTGAAAGTTTGTTGACCTAATCACTCTTGGGGAATGCGAAGAGCATGACCAAACCATCTCCATCTACCCCTCACCATGATCTCATGTCCCGCCATTTAACTCTCAATATTCATTTGAGGGCTTTGTTCTCAGATACAAAAATCTGTTGGATATCGATACAGTCATACCACGACTCATGTCCATACAGTAACACAAATTTCACTAAACTAACTTTTACATATAATTTCAGGATATTTGATTTCCAAATCTTATTTAACCTAGCCATTGTCTGATTTGCTTTTTTCAATCTTTCAATGAACGAAAATTCTAAAGACCCTGTATTAGAGATCATAGTTCCTGAATATCTAAATGAATCCACCTCATTAATCCTTTCTCCCTTCAAAGATATGTAATCTTCCATTGCAAATTCCGTTCACATCATCTGTCTTTCTTCTATTTATCTTGAGCCCAACCTCATGTGATATTTCATGCATTCTGGTAAACAGGTTTTGCCAGTCCACGATTGAATAGGGACAGTAATTCAGTACAGAATAAGAAAAATAGTAATAAAAGGAAGAGTAAGTCTATAGGAAAGAATTACAGCCAAATAATTAAAACCTTACACAATACATAGTTATATTTTCTCAACAAAAAGAAACTACAGTCATTGTGAGTTTTCTTAAGCTTCAAAGATTCCAAAGAACATGACTGGAAATCCCATTCCTTAATTTTGCCACAGTTGTTACAATATTACTAAAAATATGTTTGAAATAAAAACTAAAATACAATTTAAACTGTCAGAGCTAATATGATACTTTGTAATAAGTGGCTGATGGGATAGCAAACGAATATCTAAATGCAAATTATGATTAGAAGGAAATGCGTAGAGAGATAATGTGCTAATGGAACTCTAGTTCACGAGACTAATACTGTAATCTGGAATAAGAAATCTAATGCAACTCATAGTCTTCAAACAGTAATTTAATTAGGGGATTACAGCACCCCAAGACAGAAACACATGACACAATAAAAGAATAATAACATTTCCTCAGGATAACCAGGTCTCCAAATACTTTGCAAAACTCTCTTAAAATAAAAATTTTATGTAAAACTACAGAGGAGAAAACTAGATTGAATTTGCAGTCAAATAAAATCTAGATTTGAATTAGCTAAATGCAGCGTAATAGAAATATATCGAATTAAAGATCATTGATGGCGATGAGGGGCTGCTCTACTGTTTTAGATCAACCAACAAAGATAATAAAGAGTATTTTAAGATTCCACTTCTTTCCTGATAATATACCAATTGCAGTAATTAAAGCCTCATCTCTACAACATGAAAATGGTACTGATGCCAACAGAGCATCATCATCTGCACAAGGAATATACTTTTTTTTTTTCTAGAACAAAACACATACCAAGCATATATATTATAAGCAAAAAACAGTAAAAAACAATACTGCGATATATAACAGGTATTGCGTTCCGGAAATCACTGTAGTGCCTAGCAACTTATTAGTTACAAATTCTGTAAATATACAAAGATATTTTTCCCCAGCAACTATCTGAGTTTGAAAACTCGAGCAGAGTATCAACTCTTACTGTCATGATGCTGAAATTGCAAATGAGAAATTCATTTTTATCATAAAATAAAAGTTGAGCTTTCAAGCAAATCTATGTATCGAGGAAAAAAATGCCCTGCTGAGTATATTCCAAAAAGGAAAGGTCACGTTTTTCAGTGGTAATAATAAATCATACTGTGAAAAACACTATCAAGAAAGGTTAACGTTCAAGAAATATTGCAATTTTACGCATTGAGTGCAGTAAAAAATCCATTGAATCACACAATTTCTCTTATGGGATTATATTTGTAATTATGAACGCATTTACCCGGTGTAAATATGCATCGCTAAATTCATACAAATTCCTCACGTTAAACCTAGATCAAAGAAAAGGAGAACAACTATGAAAATGGTAAAATAATAAAATCTTTAGTATTTGGCACTCGACAATAGTTCAAACGACATATTTATTGATGTGATTTCAAAGACATCTAGCATGAAATTGACTTAGAAAATAAAATAAATACAGTTCTTCCAAGATATAATAAACAATATTTTGTTGTTCCCTTGGAGTAGTGAATGCTAATAATTTATTTCCTTACACATGAAAAAAAATTCGCGTTTAATAAATACGACTTTATAAACACAATCTTACAAAATATATAGGCTTATGTCATAATATTATCAATAACAATAATTCTACTAACAA
This sequence comes from Palaemon carinicauda, assembly GCF_036898095.1. NCBI lineage: Eukaryota > Metazoa > Arthropoda > Malacostraca > Decapoda > Palaemonidae > Palaemon > Palaemon carinicauda. The sequence continues at coordinate 139,794,933 of NC_090731.1, forward strand.
TAATACAAATAATAATAGATTCCAGCAACGAATTCTTCAAAGAAGTCCCACAACCCACAAAAGAGAAAATAAATAAACAAAGGCAAGACTCCAACATTTTCAAAAATGTCACACTGGACTTATTTCTTTTTCTTTCATGTCGAGAAACCCTGGACTAAAGAAATTGGTAGAAGCAGCGACGTTAATGCACCATCTCCGGATTCTGACGCTTTCAAAAGGACGGTCTTTGAAACATCATTAGAACTTGGGACAAAGAGGCTCCGTCTGGAAATTTACTTTCAAACACACTTAAACAGTGCCATTATACGAAATTATTCCAGAAGCAGTTGTTTGCACGCATTCATTTAGATTTAATTCACAAATCGATTAAACTTTCATAGCAACGATATAAGCCACAGTAGGTGTTCATATTGAAATGTGCTTGCACCTAGCAGAGAAATATCAAATACCATACGGTGAATGGAGTTTATCTTGATCTATAAAAGATACATATGTTTAGTTCTGCAAACGATTTCATTCTCTCTCTCTCTTTCTCTCTCTCTCTCTCTCTCTCTCTCTCTCTCTCTCTCTCTCTCTCTCTCTCTCTCTGTATATATATTTACACACATATATATACACACAAACATATATATATATATATACACACACACATATATATACATATATATATATATATACTTATATATATACATATATACATGCATACACACATATATATATACATATATATATATATACATACATACATATACACACATATATATATATCATTCACGTGTGTTTTAAATATTCATAAATACCATATAAATTATAAACTGTATATATAAATATAAACATATATTATATATATAAATATATATATATATATAAATATATATATATATATATATATATATATATATATATATATATATACACGTGTGTGTATTTGTTTAGAAAAGGAAAAACTAAGCATTCATGATAATAGACAGGATAAAAGGTAGAGGAAAAAAGACTCGGTAACAAAAGCACAGGGGACGACGTGAATAACAACTTGAAGTTAATTAAAAAGTTGCTTCTACTAGGAAATGTTAATCAAGAGAGGAAGGTTTATGAACAAATGAATTTCAGGATGGAATATAGTGAAGAAATCCTGCCTGATGTGAATGAAGTTTTGGGTAGACTGAGAGAGAAATCTCATGAAGCTAAGTGATGTAAGACAGGAAGGGTTAGTTTAATATATTCAATAGAAAACCACTGTGGAATTTGATAAGAATGATAGGTATACATGGTAGATTTTTGAGAGCTATCTAAAGATTTTATCATGAAAGCAGCCGTATACTAAGTATGTATACTGAAAAGTGAGTAGTTTACGGTACCCTGACACTTGCACGACTCTTTGCCACGAATTTTGTCGTGACAAGTCGTGACATTTTGTGGCACGAACTGGAAGATCAAAGGGGCTACAGAAATTACCTCAGAATCACAGCTGACCTGTCCACATAAACACGAACTGGCACGACGAGTTCACGCATAGTTTGTGCATAGTTTGCGCACTTCCCGCATTGTACCGACGAGTTCACGACCCGGTCACGAAATTTTGTCGTGACCAAATTTTGAACATTTCAAAATTCTCGTCACGACATGCCACGATGTCATAACGGGTTTACAAACACTTCACGCCAGTTCACGACTCGAGTCGTGACAATGCGTGCCACAAATTCGTGCAAGTGTCAGCCTGACTTTACTGTAAATATGGCCTGAGAAACTGGTCTGATATCTCAGGATTGGTTGTTATACTTCTTCATGGATAATGAAATACGAGATGTATGAGACATAAGTGGAAGGAAGTATGAACTTTCCTAGAAAAAATGTGGATAGTTAAAAAAACCACAGATGCTGATTGAATATTTTGGAAATAATGAATGTTTATAGGGAAGATGGAAAAAAAAGTGTGTTATTGATTCACTGAGATGAAGCGTGAAATGAAGAATTGAGAAGAGGACAAAAGTGATGAAACACTAATTTCACCCCTTAGATTATTTCACAGGATACAAGACTCGGCTAGATATGTTAATCTTGCAAAAAAAAGTGATACTGTTTCATGCTATTATTGTTACGGCAATATCATTTGATTAAGCACAGTTAGATAATGGAGAAGGCATAGAAACTTCATTGATAAAAAACTAAAACTGAAAATATCATAACGGCTGCAGACGTTTTGTTAGTAATGCCAAATTGAAATGAGCTCGGAAGAGAACAGAGAATGCCAGTATATGAAACAGATAAAAACTGTAGAAAGAGACCAATACCCTCAGACCCTCAAAAGTTACAATGTTTTTTGTGGGGAGAGGATAAAATACCCAATTCAAGACAAACAATCAATGTCCCAAGAAATTACACCAAGGAAAGCTTCTTACAAAGTTAAGTGCTGGTGATTATGTTGTTCAAGAACCGAAGAACCACCCATGATGCTTGGCCAATTTACACAACTCAAGAGAGAGCACATCTTAATGTAATGAAGCGAGAAGAGACTCGTAATGATCAATAGAAATTTAAATTCAGTGGCTTTTTCTTAGGTTGTTATATATCTATTTAACAGCAAAACTAATAATACAGATATCTCACCTGTAATATTCAGACTTGCTGATCTAGTTTCCCTATACACATAAAACACGCACACACACACACACTCTTAGTTAAAATGTCAGGAACTATCTAGGATCCCTCAGCTTGAGGACCACCGGAAAGGGTGTGATGTACTTCTAGCATTAAGAAAAGCCATTAGCACAATTCTATCTGGTCCTAGAAAGTACAGTGAAAATATTCATCTGGCTAAAATTGCAGATACTATTCAAAGAGAGGAGAGAAATGTTTGCTCATTAGAAAAAAAAAAAAAAAAACAATCAAGATTTACAAGAGGGACTTGAAAAAAAAAGCAGTTTCATAAGCTTTCTACAATTGTTCACAATGATGATTACAATAACCACAAGCAATGGAGCTGTTATGACTAGAGAGGAAAATGTCACCATGCATATACAGCAACATAAGCGTGAAAGAACTGACCCGATACACGAATATTTCTACAGGTCTGGCATGCAGTTAGGGAAGGTTACAAGCCTCTGATGATTAATGCAAATGATACATTGTAGAAAATTCCATAACGTTGATGTCTTCATATCACAAAAGAGAAAGGCGTCAGGAGAGATAGGGGGTGCTGTCGATTAGCCTTTTGTGTAGGTGTATGAGGAAATTTATGATAAGAAAGTAATACTGCACATGGGTTTCACAACGACAGCAGTTATGAAATGAATTTTACAGTGATTATTAATTTTCGCTTCTACAGGAACATTCTCGTAAAGAGAACATTACGAATGAATATATATATATATATATATATATATATATATATATATATATATATATATAATGTATATATATATATATATATATATATATATATATATATATATATATATATATAGAGAGAGAGAGAGAGAGAGCGAGAGAGAGAGAGAGAGAGAGAGAGAGAGAGAGAGAGAGAGAGAGAGAGAGAGAGTTAATTCTAAAAATAGGTATAACATAGGAGAAAATCCCCATGCGAATAAAACAAGAGAAAAACAGTATAGTTTAGATTTCAGATGGTGTCTCCCACAGTTTTCAAACAGCAACGATTTTGGTTGTACTGTACACGAGGAAACTATATAGAAAAAGAAGTTTCCGAAAGTAAGGCATTTTCAGCTCAGCCGGAGTGCCGACGACTTAGTTTATCCGCCAGTCTTCAACCAATCAACTAACAGAGAGTCCACCAAACTTGCCTATTTTTTTGGCATTGCCATAGTTACTGAAATATCCAGTGCCATGGCCTTGGAGTTTCTCCGACCATGGAAGCATCTGTATACGAAGCCCAGACACCAAGATGCAAATGCAGCAGCTGCATCTGCTACCGCAACTACAGATTCGAGACCTTCAATCAACTTGGACTGTGCGACCAAGCTAAATGTGACTGCCAGGATTGCAAACTTGCAACGGATTGTATTGTACACACCCTGTGGTCGAGCCACCCCCGCTTTCCTTTAAACGTCAAAAAAGCACTGAATCTTCTCCATCAGAACCATCAGTTTCCAAGCGGGCAAAACCTGATTCCGAACCCATCTTCTCTGCCAAGGAAGGGAATGTTTCGCCCGATGGAGCCAGATAGTCCAGAAGGAAAAACATATCTTGGCTTCCATTACACAGATTTCCTGAACGAGTTGCTAAATGAAACCCCTGCCACTGCTCAAAACACCATGACTTCTACTGAACCACAGCTCCTTCTATGCTGCTGTTGCCGCCATGGCAGCCAAGCCCAACATCTAGATCACAGTCCGACCAAACTGCAATTGAGAGTTCATCACCTCCCCAAATGACAAGAAAAGCCCCCGCTTACTACAGGAAGAAACTTCATGGGAGCTTCTCAGTCCAGTCCCCAAGTGAAGCAAGCCAAATATCCCTTACTACCCAGTGAACATGTCCCTTGCCTTAATCACCTCCTGCAGCAACATCTCCAGTGTTGAATGGGACAAAAACAGGTATGACACGCATACAAACAAGATCATCGTCACCTTCATTGGACCAATACTACCAGTATTTAATCTCGGCATATGGGGAACCTTCACCATCCAGGACTATACTCCAAAACCCCTACAATGTTATCGTTGCCAGCTGTACGGCCATATTTTCTTCTTTTTTTTTTTTGGGGGGGGGGGGGGCAATCAAAAGGAGTAATAGTTCTTTTATAAGTGTATTAGAGTTTTGTTTGGGGAATAATTTTAGGGCTAACCCTACATAATATTTTACTTTAGACCCCACTATAATACGGTAATTGGGAGAAAAAGTTACCGTCTTGACATATGGTTTATATTTTATTACGACTGAATATGTTTCTTTAGACTTCCTAGGCACACTTGTTCAATGGCGAGTTTGGGGTATTAGAGGGAAGGAAGTTGTTCACGAATAATTTTGAATTCTCTATTCGTATATTCAGAGTAACAAATCCCGAGGATCAGCCGTACAGAAATAGCTGCCTCGCCAGAGCAACTATTATTGATATCATAAAAACAGAGAAATTGCGTTTCCTGGGCACCGTAAATTTCATATTTGTGACATCTCAAACTATTAGCGCCTCCAGGAAAGAAAGTTTGATTTAATCTTTTATTCGACTTTAAACTTACTGTTTAGAATCAAATAATTTTGTCTATTAAAAAACTCATTGAAATCTATCCAGATTATATTCCAAATCGTCAGAAAGACATCTTCAAACATTACAAGAAAGACCTAATTTAGTTTTAAGGGAGTAATTAACACAATCTTTATATATTTTATATATAAATGAACTAAAATATGGAAGAGTGGATTGACCGTGTTACACGGTAGTTTCGATAAATCTACAGTTAGAAGAGAATACATTATTAGAAACAAATTCCCTCCTGTTCGATGGATTTTACAAACTGGCAGTGGTCGAGTATAGGGTTAATTTCCTTCACGTTTGAATTCTAGATATTCTAATATAAAACTCTGAAAGCCTAATAAGAAAGGGAGGTGAGAAAAAACTTCCAAGGAAACAGAATTTGAACATAAAGGACCTAACACTTGAAATGATTAGTCTCCGTGGAATATATAGTCTTTATGCGTCTTTGGGAAGCAATAAAATGACAGCACTTTAGGAGTTACTGAATTAAATTTTCAAGCATCTTCGGGTCTTTATGTCATGAGACATTCCCACATTTCTTTACTGATAACTCGGTATCTTTTCGAGAGGTGAATTTGCACTGAAAAGCAAACCTAGATCATTAAATGTGTTGCACTCATTTAAAAAAAAAAAAACATGGTCAATTTAAAGATACGGGTCGTAAAAGCGGATCTAATGTTTTGGACCTTCATCATCCATAATTTTTCACTTGTCACTAATTCTATGGCCTCTATTAAAAGAAAAAACAACGACAACTCTAAACTTATGAAATTGGATCATTGTTAAAAGAGCTGCAAAGGTAAATATTTTGTTTTCGAAGCCGAATTATATTTGACATTGTATAGGATATGAAAAGTAATGGAACAAGAACGATAAGCTGCAGAACACAAAAAATTACATTCTTGTAGTCACTATGACGCTCATCAACACTTTTCTTTGAAATCTATTAGTTAAAAATTAACCGAATACAAAATATTGTATACCTACTTATACCTGATGTATGTTGTGAACAAAGTTTCTATGATTAACACTATATTAAGATCTATCATAAGAGCCTCTTAACCACAATCTAGGTACTTCTGTACGAAACTGCTAATTGGGATTATCAAAAGCAACCCGACCCTTACAACATCTTAATTGGGAAATAGTAAACTGATGAATACTTCCACTATATGTATTCCAATGTCTCACCAATAGCCATTCCCGTAACCTATTTTACCTGTATATTACCATTGCAAA
>NC_090731.1:139806380-139813880 GCF_036898095.1 Palaemon carinicauda
AGACATCATAGCCAATTGAAATGGGATATTAAAGAGCAAAGGTTGCTTACACAGACATATGCCGTAGTTGTTATGCATGGAGATGCAGCAATCAGTTGATAATGGTGTGTTTTGAATAGTGTTTCTAAAAGGTATTGTTGAAAATACACGGTTTCCTAAGAACATTCTGAAGTGTCAAAGAGAAATGTGTGTAATATGGTAGGCAAAATTATGCGTTAAAAAAGTGAATAGTACAAAAAAATGTATGTAATGGTGAAATTAGAATTGGCTGGAGTCTATATCAGATGAAGACAAGCTTATAACGATGATGGAAATAGATCAAAGTTATCATCATTATTACTAGCCAAGCTACACTCTGGTTGGCAAAACCGGATGCTCCAAACCCAAAAGGGAAAGCAGACTAGAGCGGAATGAAATCGAAAAATAACAAATAAACTACCTTATATAAGACGATATAATAAAAAAAAAATATATATATATATATATATATATATATATATATTATATATATATATATATATATATATATATATATATATATATATATATAAAGATCAATAACAACCCTAAAACAGATCAGTCATATATAAACTATAAAATGATACTTTTGACAACCTGCTGAAAAAAGAAGTAATTGCAGCAAGTTTGGGCTTCTGATGTACCACAAATTCAACCGTCAGATTAGAAAGACATTCAATAACCTGGTAACAAATGGAATAAAACATCTGGAACACTGTGTTGTAGTGATCCGTATGGTAGAAAAAGCAAGACTGTTAGAATTAAATGCATACATAGCACTGTGTAGAAAATGGTAGAATCTGGGAAGATTTGTAAGTAAAGGATGGTTGGCATTATGAAAATTTGTGAAACAATGCACAAAGAGCTAAATAAACGACGATGGTAGTTATTAATATCCAGACCAAGGACAAGGAATTTAATAACATCACAATTGTTTGTCCAACATACTAAGAGGAGAGTCAGCACCCGAAGACCAGACAGGAGAAACATAGTCGTAACATGGCAAAATGAAGGAATTAAAACATCTCCCCATGACAAGATTAATCACCAAAACCCTTGAAATGATCTCAGTGGGCATTTTTTATGAAGGGGGGGGGGATAATTGAAGAAGAAACTGACTGGGCGTGTTCCTAGAGGATAAATTTGCATTTAAGAATCCCACCTAGAATTTTAAACGAAAAGTCTACAGTTAAAGTCGCATTGTTAATGTAAAAACATAGATGTTGAAGATCACTGTCCTCGACCTACGTACATCTTACTTTGAGTTTTGTAAAAGTTCAACTTCATCTACCAAAAAATTGTACCATGCACCAATTTTACCTACATCTCTATCAAGGGATTCAGCAACCCCAGATCTACATTCACGCGATGAAATTGAGGCAGAGAGAATAGCACCATTTCTATATGCAATAAGCACGTTTTCTAGGCAAAACCAAATATCATGTGTATACAGTATGAATAGTAATGGGCCATAACTTGAGGCGCCCCAAATATTACATTCTTATAGTTACTATAGTTCCCATCAACAACTACCCTTGGCAATATATTATTAAAAAATGCAATGATGATGCTAAACAAATACCCACAAACGCCCAATTGTTAAAGTTTAAAAACAAGAGCCCCTTGATTTACACGGTGAACAGCAATATTAAGATCAAGGTCAATCATACGAAATTCCTGACCATAATCAAGTGATTTACGTATAACATTGGAAATTGTAAGAAAGGCATCACATACCTCAAGGTCTTTGAAAAACGAAAAATGCAAACTAGGGAACAGATGGATAACTTCAGCATACTTACACAAAAGATTTGCCAAAAAGACGTTAAAAAAAATTGTATTGGCGAAGAACTATAATAAAACGCATCATAAACGTGTAGATTAATCATACAACGTAACTTATATCTAAACATCTTATGGAAAACGTAAAAGTAAACATTATTGGACAGGTGTTTAAGGAAAATCCGATCTGGTGAGAATAAACCAGTGCCAAGTCAAGAAATAAAAAAAAGTTGAAAATGAAAAGGGAAACTACTCTCCTAAAGCGTTAATGGTAGGAGACTCTCCTTTAAAACAGTATCATTTCCTCAATTCCTAATCGTCCTCGTACGTCATCAACTTCTCTGAGTAAGCTAAAGGGCAGTTAGATCTAAAATTAATAGATTTAATGCGTATTTCGAATTATCAAATAATATTTAAGACCGCATAATAAAATAACAGTAACGCACACAGTGCAAGAAAAAAAATTGTAATGTTTTGGAACGTCACGGCGAACTACACAGTAAACCATTTCCCAAAATTTCTGATACGCCATTCAGCGCCCACGTGCAACTGCAGGGAAATCCCGTAGTTTCAATATGAAGTAAAAGCTAAAAGGTTGGGCAGCAATAAGGGGAAAAAAATGACGCGGAAACAGAGGTACAGAATATAGTAAAAAAAAATTAGGAGCCGGAACGACGCTACAAAGGCATTTAAGTAATGCCTATAGTGCACTACTTTAGGTGTACTACAGATAAATATGTAAATATATATACATAACCATATATGTTTGTGTGTATCTACTTATTTTTATATTTGAAGCAGGGGAAGGAAGAGAAAAGGCGATGGATTGACGAACTAAGAACGTTTGAGGGAGTGGACTGGCACAAAAAGACCATAAACCGACGTAAGTAGGAGTACATGTCTGAGGCCTTTGGTCTGCAGTGGACTTAGTAACGATTGATGATGATTTATATATATATATATATATATATATATATATATATATATAGAGAGAGAGAGAGAGAGAGAGAGAGAGAGAGAGAGAGAGAGAGAGAGAGAGAGAGAGAGAGAGAGAGAGAGAGAGAATATCTGAGTGATTAAGTCAAAGAACAATTGTTAAGCGAAATTCTAAAATATTATTTTCCATCTCATTTCCTTTCTGGATAATGTCTTTTTCTCATACAAACTTGTGTGAAAATTGGGTTTGGTTTGCTAACCTGTCTGCAAACTAAATAATATGAGATCATAAATTCGTATAAGCGGAAACATCACACACTGACATAAAACTCCAGTAATTTTGTCTAGTTCCTTCTAGGTATTATATACTTTCTTTTTCCGTGAACTAGCTATTCCAAATGATGGGACATTAACACACCCAAATCTCGAGAAGCATTGTGAATCACAAACACAGCTATTTTATGAAAAATATTGTATTCATTTATGAACTAATTATTCAACAAAGTTCTCGCACAAGATGGCGCCTCTTTTATTATATCATAAACAAACACAGAACGGAGTAAAAAACAAAGAGGGGAGGAACATAATAACCTTCCGACTTCATTGCCGGTGGTTTATACTCATTAGAATGACTTACCTCTTTGTTTGGATAGAGGGAAGGTACTAGCAGACCTCAATTCACCTTCACCTGATGAGCTGACCCGGAATAACGAGGTAACCTAAACACGTAACTCCACATTGCGGTCCTGGACTCTGGAAAAAAAAAATAATAATAATAACAATAATAATAATAATAATAATAATAATAATAATAATAATAATAATAGTAATAATAATAATAATAATAATAATTTTCTAAAATACTAGGTTGCCTTCATCCTGGCATAAATTGAACGTCTCTTGAATATATTCCCTTTGATAACAGAGTATTACAGTAAATCAAGTTGGGAACTAAAACTGTTTAATGGCAAGTATCTTCTCTCCACTGAAATTACTACATAACTCATATACAAATTATTTACGTAAACATTACGGGAAATTGTGCAAAACACCCGACTCCATTAAGGAACAGTTATCAACAAGATAATCTGAACACGCATATTATCATAGAAGTAATTAAAACAGAAGGACTATATTCGCTTGTTAATTAATTCGAGGAACGGTGTTATTAGAAAGGCAACATATGGAACCCAGTATAACAGCTTGATTACGATGTGAATTATTTTGAACACGAAAGTAGGCCATGAGAGGGAATAAGTATCATCAAATCATTAAATAACAACTTTATTGCTAAATAAAAAAAAAAAAAATAACAAATACAAACTGCATGAGGTAGCGCCCAAATATAATACATCAGTATATGTTTATACTGACTTCGGTAGGCAACTCATGTATGAACAAGTTTACCATGTATACTGTAATTGCATCAAAATTTATGAAATTAAAATTCTGCATTCATAAATGGCACATAAGAACTAATGACAAAATATTAGAGAAAATGAGAAAATAAAGTACGCCATCTGGATGGGGATTGTGGCACCCTATGAATATTCTAAAAATAATTATAAAGTTAGCAACCTTGAATAAAATCTCATGCATATTACCAAAATATATCATAACAAAAGTTAACAACCATATACAACCCTATATAACCCGCCTCTAGCAGCAATTGAGTCAAGGATGAATCTCATGCTTAAAACCCATATCATTGTAGACGTTCCTTACATTTATCCACTACAGCCAGGATTAACACACTTTTTGTTACGTTATAAACTGTGTGTGAATGTTTGAATTTCCTCCCAATAAACAAATTGAAAAAATCATAAAACGAAGGTTCTATATCTTTTATATATGCGTGTAAGTATAAAAAATACAGGTAACTTTTACCAGGTCTAAAATATATGAATCATTGATACCCACATTAGATTTTAAACTCCATAACTTTCTCAGAGTATTTTGCATTAATTTTTTGTTAAAAAGTTTTAATGCAAGTAAGGAAATAGTGAAGAAGCATCCACCTGCATTTATTGGTGGAAATATATATAACTAAATAAATATATATATACTGTATATATATATATATATATATATATATATATATATATATATATATATATATATATATATATATATATATATATATATATATATATGTATATATAGTGTGTGTGTGTGTTTGCAGGTACACTTTGTTGGACTTTGTACAGCCTACGTAAGATGCAAAACACTGAAATGTTCTTCTTTAAGCCTTTCATTATTTCTTACCAACTCCCCCTGTTACAGGAGAAAGACCTATCGGTGTCTTCGTGGTAATTCTATATTAGTATGTATTTGTGTGAGTGTGTGCGTGTATATATATATATATATATATATATATATATATATATATATATATATATATATATATATATACATATATATATGTGTGTATATATATATATATATATATATATATATATATATATACATATATATATGTGTGTGTATATATATATATATATATATATATATATATATATATATATATATATATATATATATATATATATACACACACATAATTTTGAATACTACGATTACAAAAATAAGTGAGAAAATTGTTCCATACATATCTGCAATATGGAAAAAATTACGTTAAATCTAAAAAGTTTTCTGAATAACGCTAAATTTAAAAAAATTCTCATAGTTGACATTGCTTGATTTGTTGAGACAGATATTGAACAAATTATTGAAAATCAATATAAATGAACAATATATGGTATGCTTGGAAATGCTGAACCCCGGCGAGAAAAAAGTTAACATAAAATGAATAATAAAAACTGAATAAGAAAACTCAATATAATACCAAAAATAGCTCATCGCCATTCACTCTGAGGCACCTTGCTATCTGTTGGTTTATGTATAATAAACTTTACGGTATGCTCCAATAAAGTCCACCTGCCCTCAATAAAGCAAAGAGGATAATCTATCTACCTACCTTTCTATCTATCAATCATTATTATTATTATTATTATTATTATCATTATCATTATTATCAATACCATTAACAGTAGTAGTATTAGTGGTAGTAGTAGGTGCTTAATCCATTTTCATTAATACCTGTAAATCAAATCCGTAGCAATGTAAGAGTATAGATTTCTTTAAATTTATTGTTTTTTCCTGTCTTAAACTACTGCTATGATGAATTATTTAGAATTGTCATTATGATTATTAATACCACTCATAACGAGCCAGCATATATCTGGAACAAAATAAAAAGTCATATGACTAAAAAAGGTTAATAGATTAGGAAGTAAGGTCCAGTTCAATGGTGGTCATATAAAGGATGACATAAGGTTACCAGTTAGTATAATATGTTCTCTTATTTCACACGTGTTTCATACACTGTAACGGTTTTGTCATTTTATCACTCTCTCTTCCCCGCACTGTTGATAGACCAACATGTGTGAGTGCACTAGCCCATGCTCTATGATGTTTGCATTTTTTGACGTTCTTGCTCGCAAGTCTTTTTATATAAACTCGTTGATTGTTTAATAAAATTTAGTTGCATTCACCTCTTATTTCAGTTACAATCAAACGGCTCTATCACACAACTGATGACCACAACACTGGAGGACTCACTCCCTTCTGATAACCCCCCCCCCCCCCATCCCCGTGTCTAATGTGTCATACTGTTTGATAATGTGGCACACCGAAACTATCTCTTCAACACACGCAACCTCAACGAAACTGGTGCCTTCGCCAGCAAAGCAGCGTTCACCTGGTTTCACAGTGCCAAAGTCCACTTTTGCATTAAAGGCATGACTCGCTCAAGCAGTTAAGCTGACTAAGTATAACTGCGAGGACACATTCACAGATATCTCCAATTGGCTTTGTGAAGAAGGTGACAACCCAATAGTCTGTGACGCCTTCAAAACATACCTTTTGGAGCAGAATTCACCGTCACCAGCCGTCTCTAAATGAAAGCTTTTTCAGCTCCCTCAACAACCGTTGGGGGACCAAAAGGCTTTGCTCTCCCTCACAGAAATTATCAGTATTGCTTGCCTGCAACCTGCCGCAGACGGCTCTCCTAGTGAAGTGAATCTACTTCGTGCCCTTTTGATACATCACCTATCCAAACCTGTACACGCTGACATTACCGATGTCGATAATTAGCCCATGAAGGACCTGATGAGCAAAGTCGACGCCCTTGTGAATAGCTACATCACCACCTTCAAGACCTCTACTAATGCCTGGACTCCTGAAGAAGAGGGCAACTATTCAACATCGACCGAAGCTGACATGAATGTGGTAGGACGCAAATGACTACGCTTCCCACCAAACACAGTATTTATCACTGTATCAAGAAGATGGGGCCAACAGTGTTCGCCAGAATCAGGCGTGTCGCTCCAGATCGTTTGGCAGCCGCTAAACAAATATTTGCCGAAATGGAAGAAATGGACCCTTGCCAAAAGGTATCAAGCCCATGGTCGTCACCCTTACACATTATCCTGAAGAAAGATTGCTCTCTGCATCTGTGTGGGGATTAGAGGCACCTGAACATGCAGACAGAACTGGATCACTATTCCCTCTAGAACAAGGCTGATGTGACGTCCTACTTGCACAAAGAGAATGTTTTCTCCACGCACAACCTTTTGAAGGAGTATTATCAGGTCCCCATGAACCCAGAAGACATCCCCAAGACTGCCATCACCACCCTCTTTGGTAATAATACCTTCAATTACAACTATCTTGGCCTTCGTATTGCTGGAGCCATTTTCCAAT
>NC_090731.1:139818880-139833880 GCF_036898095.1 Palaemon carinicauda
TTTACCATTTCATAAGATATTTCTTCAAATGCCATCCCCTTTAAAAAAAAACCTAAATATAAGCGTAGTGTTTGAATATAACTGAACTTTGGAAAATATTTTAATTAAAAAATACCTCTCTCAATTATAATGACGTAATATTTTCATTCCATGATCAGAAAGTAATTTATATTATGTTAGCTAAACATCTAAAGTCATATCTTTATGAATCAATCTGCATAAGAAAGCAGTTTTGAAACGATACCCAAATAATGTTTTATTGTCCACCGGCTTAAATCATATCATTAAATTGGTTGGTCAAAGGCGGATAAAGTAATCCGTATTGATGACTTTACCGGAAGATATATTTTGAAATCCATGCTAATTATCTGCAAAAAAATGTCAAACTCATAACTTAATCTATGATCTGTTTTCAAAGGATCTTGCATTATCCTCTCTTTTTAAGACTTATTGCGTTATAAAGAAATTGATAGAATAGAAATCACATTTACTGTATAAATGCAATGTATCTGCGTTTCATTTTCATTGTGATTCTCATGTAAAAGCAAAAAAAGAAAAGAAAAGAATATATATATATATATATATATATATATATATATATATATATATATATATATATATATATATATATACAACAAAGTCTTTTAACATATCCATTCATGGTTTTAATACATATTATACATTTGTCACATGTCAGTTGCCATGATTTCCACGGAGACACAATATATATATATATATATATATATATATATATATATATATATATATATATATATATATATATATGTGTGTGTGTGTGTGTGCGTGTGTGTGTGCGCGTGTGTGTGTGTGTGTGTGTGTGTGTAGCTTGCATATAGGTATTTGTGTTATACTTTTGTCAACTTTATTAGTAAAAGGTGTTAAACCCATCATAAATTTTCAAATTCAATTCGAAAGGCAAGAGTAACAGATGGAGGCTGTCACAAGCATGCATAAAATAATCGCAATGTATATTCGTGAGGACAAGGGTCACCCTTATCATATGATTGTTTAAGAACATTTATTTTCAGTAAACATTACTTTTTATTGATAAAAATGGACATGCCCATACATGATATCCTAAGATAAAGAATTATACATTACTAATTAAGGTGCAATGAATAATTAGGCACGTACAAGCGTTTCTCTGGTTACGGCTCATTTTTCCTTTACCTACACATGCACCGAATAGTCTGGCCTATTCTTTTCACATTCTCATCTGTCTTTATATACCTAACCATACTGAGTTTACCAACCAATTATTCTTCGCTCACCGAGTTAACTACTGTACCGTAATTGTTCAGTAGTTACTTTGCTCTAGGTAACGGTAGAAGAGACTCTTTAGCTATGGAAAGCAGCTCTTCTATGAGAAGAACACTCCAAAACTAAACCATTGTTCTCTAGTCTTGTTAAGTGCCATAGCCTCTTTGCTGTGGTCCTCCACAGTCTTGATGTGGAGTTCTCTTGTTTGTGGATACACTTGGACACGCTATTCTATCTTCTTCCTCTTTCATGTAGCTTATAAATGAAAGATCTAATCTAATGTTGTTACTGTTCTAAAAATATTTTGATTTTTCAATACCTCTCTTGCAGTTTATTTATTTCCTTGTTTCCCTCCCTAACAGGGCCATTTCTTCCTATTGGAGCCCTTGGTCTTAGCCTATAACAATGTGTTTTTCCAACTAAGGTTGTGGCTTAGCTTGTAATAATGATAACAATAATAATAATAATGATAATAAAATGAATTAAATTGTAATTCAAGTTCCATATATGAGTTTACATAGAAAGATTGAGTTGCAACACTTGAGCCCGAACATAACTGTATATTTCAAGACAAAATCATGTTTTTGGAAATATTTATTCTCCGCCGTATACTATTATATCACTCACATATTCTAAAGGGAGTTACTTCAGATCACTACCCAAGGTTTGATCTCTCTCTCTCTCTCTCTCTCTCTCTCTCTCTCTCTCTCTCTCTCTCTCCTGGAAATCATATTAAGAATGCCTTATGGCAATTACTATTCAATAATCCAATAACTCCAACCTTGCTGAGCATAAATACTACAAGGTAATATTAAAGGGTATGTTGGGGTCTGAAAATTACCGTATTTAATGTTCCTGACATATACAAGCTTTGGGATTATCACCTGGCTTTAGGCATGTCTTTTTCATTATCATGATGTTCTCTCCTTTTATCACATTAATGCTTTGTTAGCAGTCCATTGATTATTTGCTAACTTACAAGAAAAAAGCAATATATACCGATTAAGCGTATAAATTGGTAACTAGATGCCATTTTTTTTATTTCACGAAATATATCTTCAGTAACAAAGCAATGTAAAATGGAGAAGGCCAAAAAAGGTGCAAATACATATAGTATGCCCTATTCGTTTTATCTATTCTAGTTGAAGCGCTCTTGGCGAAAAAATGGGAATATGAAAAATCTTAGCAACCTAATTCCATCGAGCTATATCCAATAAATCCAACGGAGTTTGAACCAATATAGTTGACGTAATTTCCTGCCTTTGATGTCTTGCGACTTCTTTTTCTGGACCGACTAACATCTGACGAAGGGGCCGCCTTTATCGAGTAAGAGTAGTAACTAAGTGAATTACCAGTGTTCGCTGCATAAATCTTCAATATAAGGAGAAAACATAAAAATCTGAGCTGAATATCTCGCTAGTCAGAGGCTTGCTAGATTGATGTAAGTTAAATAGTTTTTTTTTTTTTTTTCTATAAAATATAACCTCTGTCAGTTGATAACTAACACTTGTGTACTAATTCTTAAGGACATTCACTATATTCATCTTTCCTTATTCCCTTTTAATACCTTCCGATAGCTCTGCTCTATTGTTTTGACGTTTCGGCAATCCTTAAATCCTTGTTAGCAATAAAAAACCAAGTCTAATCCTTTTACTTGCTATAGAATTGGGCTCCTTATCTTTTATTCAATAACTACTAAACACAATGTAATCTTCCTTTAAATAAGTAATGATCTTAGCGAGAAAATTTTCTTCTTAACAGATGGTAATAACTGACATTTATTATGTTTTTCACATTTTGGAATAAATAAATGAATCCAAACTTTTCTCCTCATTTTATTAAACAAGTTGGTTTTGTACCTTCACGTTGCATAGCAATTTTAGTGAAGCCCTTAATATGTCTGGTTGTCATTAATCTACTCTTTCCGTTTCTCTCTTCATAATCTATCAGTCTAAGATAGATGTGAACTTCCTCCTCTCATTATTGCGAATAGAGAAAAGAGGTAATGGACAAAATAATCTACTTTTGCCATTAACAATGACCTCCTTCCTGATCTCATGTAATTCATGTCATTTTTTGTCAAATGAGCTGGAGTCATAATAGCAGCTACCCTGGTCTTTTTTCTTTCTTTTTTCCCTAACCTTTAAAACATGTAAAACTATTCCATCAGGAGATTATAGAAACCGTAAATAGATTTTGAAGATGGCATATTACATCTAGTAATTCAATTACCTTTCATAAAATTGTTAACCTGGATTCTATACACATATCTTACAAGCCTAAAGTAGATCAAAAGCCGTGATTACACTCTCCCTAGCAAGAGTCAGGAAGATACCGCCTCATTTCCTTTCACCCCAAGGGAGCTGAACTAAACAGAACTGTTGATTCCAGCGCTTGGAAGCCAAGCGGAGATGGAGAGGGCAGAGAGGAGAACCAGGAGGAGGAGAAGGGGTTAAAGAGTGGTCGCAGTTGAATATTTCATGCTCTTTAATATCTCAGCTCAGATGTCATACTAAGGTTAGGGGATAGAAGGGCGTCCTATAATGGCTTTCACATCCAACTCTCGGTTCCGGGTGGTATTTGAAGAAAAAGAAGAAAAAGATGATTGAGATCATATCATATCATTTCAAAGTAAGATCAATTTGATGATGAAAGAAAATAAAAAATGGGAAGAAATAACCAAATTAGACTTCTGTAATCCCTTTGTTAAATTTTCATGTTCTAAAACAGTTACGAACAAATATAAATGAAGGTAACAATTGATTTTTGTGTTGAATATATATATATATATATATATATATATATATATATATATATATATATATATATATATAGACACACATACATACATACCATGTGACAGAGCATTCATATTATTGATACCAAATATGCAACGACTGTCTTTGTAAGAGTTGAAATATGGAACACAAGATAACGCTAAAAATTACCAGTCTTCTCTCCCCTACATCATCACTATCAATTGCATCTTCCTTAAAGCCACATAATTTATTCTCCTTGTTACTCATCCCATTCCTCCTCTTGCATGAGTTGATTGTATAAATTACTTTTGCACGTTAGGGTTTCAGTATCTTGCCCAGACAATTTCCCATCATTGAAGTTAAATAAAATCATGGACCTACGAGGAAACTTTGTTTATACGGCATTCAAGAATTCATAAGCTATAATTTTACTAATAAAAAGGCCACAGTAAATTAGACGGGTATATAAATGTGTGGTATTTAGGGGTTAACTTGAGTATATTTGAATGTTAAATGAAGTTCAATTCTAAAAAAAAATGTAATACTAAAGCTAATATTAAGATTTTTGTTTTCTTTTTTATGTAAGGTTTGCAGCAGTTACCTATTTATCATCTCTCTATTGTTATGTTAGAGTATCTAATACTTGTTTAATCTGATAACTCCAAACACATTTATGAGGTTCGTAGTTTTTTTCTTCAATAAAAAATCACTACAGTATTAAGGTGAGAGTAGTTTTTGGGATACAATTGGCATCATTCTATACATTCATTCACTGGGCATTTGGAAATGTCCGATCCCAAGAACGTTAGAACTCGAAGTGTCTTTTTTCTTTGGATAAAGACACATTTCAAAACATTTTTTTCAGTCTACATGCTTTTCTTCTGCAAGCCCACTAGAAATAACTGCCCTGCTCTTACTACTCATTATAAGAAGACGAATAATGGAAGTGTGTTCTGGCGTAATTCAGTTACGCTATAATGGGATCGTAAAGGGTTCAAACATGTGCAACGTAAGTAATTAAAAAAAAAAAAAGGATATAGTATTTCATATGATAGAGACGGAGTGATGTTGGAAGAGAAAATAGGTGTATGTAGGCAAATGCAGTATTTTACATAAACGAGAAAACGTGATGCTGGTAGATAACGTAGGTGTATGAAGGCAATATGAAGTGGCCGTGAGAATCTTGAAATGTTTAGGAGACCATCAGTCAGTCAGAGGAAGGTTATTGCAGTAAATGCTTACTTCTGACCCGTCCAAGTTTCACTCTTTAGAATTAGAGAAAAAATTAAATGATGAAGAAAACTAAAAAATACATGAATAAGTGATTTGGCACTACACTATTTTATATCAATATGTAAATCTAAACTCACAACAAGTTAAAGTTTAATGGTTGAAAAAATTAATAAAGCAAATTGGTATTCTCCGACATCAAGAAATTAGCATCTGCCTTACAACGCCGCTTTGAAACTCCATGACTCATTAGCTCATTCGAAGCGTTATGAATAACTTTATGAGGTGGAGACAAGAGACGCTAGATAGATGAAAAACAATGAAGCGAAGATCACAGCCAATATTATGAGGTACAAAAAAAAAAAAAAAAAAAAAAAAAAAAAAAAAAAAAAAAAAAAAAAAAAAAAAAAAAAAAGTAAAGATCAATGCACTCGAAGATGTACGCATCTTTAATGAGAATTTCGGGAGGATGAACGCAATAGTTTTTTTTTTTTTTTTTTATCTCTTGACTTAAGTGAAATTCTACCATCTGTCTACGTCTCTCAATGTTTGTCTGGCATAATGGGAATCTCTCTCTCTCTCTCTCTCTCTCTCTCTCTCTCTCTCTCTCTCTCTCTCTCTCTCTCTCTCTCTCTCTCTCTCTCTCTCTCTCTCTCTCTCAAAAATATACTTGTGAAAACACTGCCTGTTTTCGATGGAAAGGTCAGAGATATAAACAACTCTATAACCTTTTAATCCCTGTGATGACGTAAGAATTCTCTGGCATTCCTTCGCTTTTCCTTTAATATCTATAATGTGATAATATGAACATGATGATAATTGCAGTGCGACCATTGAAGATCATGGAAGATTTACTGCTGTTATTATTAATTACTAATGAGAATGTGGAGTTATTATGGATCTTTGTCGTTATTTATCACAACACTGTCATCCAGATTCTCCCCAAACAATAACATTGTAGTATTAAGGATCTTAGCACGACTACCATCATACTCTTATTAACTATATAAGTTTACAGCAAGCCACAGTCAGTCAATTGAAAAAAGAAAATAGCTCAAGTCCACAGGAAATGTCTTTGATCTTGAAAATCTATTAACTTATTTAATTAAGAAATGGAGTTCAAGGTCCTAAAGCCTAAGCATACTGTTATCGAATCTATTCCTCATCAACCACGGCGAATTATTGAATTTATATATCTATATTAATTAATTCTACAGATAAACCTCTTAATATACCAGATATATATACTACGAATATATGTATGTATGTACGTATGTATATATATACACATATATATATACATATATAAATATATAAATATATATATATATATATATATATATACACACATATATGTATATATATATATATATATATATATATATATATATATATATATATATATATATATATATTCATCGAGTAAAAAATGATTTCCAAAAGGGTACCTGTTATTTAAGAATATAAATTTTTCATAATTCCTCAATCTGTTTAATTTACAAACATTTCTACTTAGATCATTCTTCTTATCAAATATTACCATAAAAAAAAGCTTTTCCACACGCAACCAAATTACTGCAATGTACGCAAACCTACAATTAATAAAAAAACACACGTAGCCGCTCGCTTGCATATACAAACAAGACCATTCCTATTGTTATCAATATTATTACACAAAAGCTAAAATAGGACTAATGATGATAATTATTCGAATTATTACAAATATTACTCCAATCACTCGAATAAAAATAAAAACCATATCGTCAACTCATCTAAAACACAAAATGCAATGAAATGAAATCTAAAAATCAGGTCTACTTTTTTCGATAATTTTTTTTCATCTGGCCTATCCGTTTGCCCTTTCTATATCTATTCTGTCTATTATGCATTTCCAGTTATTTTTCTTTACCTTCTTTCTCTTTGATCAAAAGATAAATTGTCCTTCATGCATGATTTATCAACATTTCCAGAGTATTTCCGAGATCCGGATCCCCTCCAGTTTCTTGTTTGTTCAATCTTCCCTTGCTGCAATGGTTTCTGTTTGAACAACATCTCGACTCCTTGTCCTTTTCTTACATAATCTTGAGCCAGTAAATTCTTATGTTTCTTGTTATTTCTTTTAAAATAAGTTATTCTTCCCTACCCCATTATTTTACCCCGATCTGATCGCTTCTACAATGTTTTCAATAAATATATTTTACCTGATAGCAATCATAAGCCTAAAACACACGCGTGTACAATTACTTGTTTATTTCAATAATTTCAAGCTACTATTTTATTGTTAGTCTTACTATGTTATAAGTTACCTCATATTATTCTTCAGCTTTAATCAATTTTGACAGTTGGTAACTTCGACAATATTGAAGACTGATCCAAAAACAACTACGCGATTTGATGATGATAAAAGGAGAAACGGGAAGACTACATTGTCTCACTTTACCTTAATATAAGTTTTAATACTTCTGTTTCAGAGAGTTTACTAATAATTTCCTTTGAATATTTTTTTCTTGATAAACTTCTAAGTCCTTATTGAACTTTTACTTATAATAAATTTGTCATCATCATAATATTATTATTATTATTATTATTATTATTAATTGCTAGGCTACAACCCTAGTTGGAAAAGCAGGATTCTATAAGCCCAAGGGCTCCAACAGGGAAAAATAGCCCAGTGAGGAAAGGAAATAAGGAATTAAACTAAAAAAGAAGTTTAAGCATATGATATTATGGGAATGAGGAAGATATGCATAGACCGATGTAACCACATCAACTCCTTCACTGCTAATTGCCTATATTTCAGCTCTAAATCATCCAGGCTAACAATATGTTAGCAATTTAATTTATCAAATTAAAATATTATGATTTTTAATGGGATAGAGAGCAACTGTATTCTACTGTTCGGAGGCCTTTGTCCTACACTGGAGTAAAAACGACTGCATTTGTTATTATTGTTGCATATGTATACTGTATGTATAAATACATACATACATACATATATACACATATATCTGCATTTGTTATTATTGTTGCATATGTATACTGTATGTATAAATACATACATACATACATACATACACACATACATATATATACATATATATAACGATAATGTAAATACAACTTTAATTTATAGAACTAACGATAACCTTATTATAAAAATGGGCGTTTCTAGGCACCACCTATGTCACTGTATAGACCGAAGACCGTTGAGGTACAAGAATTTATTCCTTAATTATCATTATCATTTTCGTTATTGTTGTCACTGTATTTTTTAATATCATTACTATCATCATCATATTTGCTTTTATTTAGGAAGAATAATAAAGGAGAGGAATGTATTTGTACCTGACAAACGCTAGTATCTAGAATCAGGATTCTTCATCGAGTACCAACACGTGAAAGAGATGAAAACCATATGACATTGCGCTAAACGGATTTAGAAACACTGTAATCGAGTATAGAGCAATACTGATGACTATGATCATTTTCATATACAGGAGTTATGGTATACGAATAAGCATGCGAGGAAGAGTGAAACCACACTCAGTAAAATTAATGGAAAGACATGGAAAAAAAAAAGTAAGTAAATAATGCCTAACGTCATTTCTTGCAAAAGCAAAAGAAAAAAAAATCAAGAATTGTTAAAAAAGAGAAAAAGGTCAGCCACAATTCTCACTGCAATTTTCCATTTCATTCCTGACATCACCCTACAACAGATTTCGAAGTGAACGACTGTGGGGAGTTGTTGTTGATGGTGTTTCAGTTAGGCAAAACCTTAAAGGTATGATGTACCGAGGTAGGGTTCAGTGGTATTTCACGGTTTGTTCTCTCTTGCTGCATTTGCTTCAAAAAAGGATGCGAAATCAACTATAATGGAAGTTTAATCTCAAAAAGGAATATATACTCGCTAATAACCAATTTCAATTAAAGATAGCATAGGGAAAAACATGTATTAAATAACTAAAGCAACAATAACCTTTCAGATGAAAATATCTTACCACTAAATATTTTCCTTACCAAAACGACGAAGTCCCGTCGACATCGCTTCAATAACACTACAAACATTGCGCTATTCTCACTATCTTTAATCTTGCATGCGTTCTCATGCCTCACGGATCCCTAGGCTCTCCTATTTCCATTCCTTCTCAAGCCTCTCTTTTCTTTTCTTCCACCGAAAACTGGAGAATTTCTTTTCACTTTTTACCGAACTGCGTTCTCTTGTTGTTGAGAAATCATTACAAAATACGCTTCTTTAAGTTCTAACAACTATTATATACTTATTTGCTTCAATGACATATCGGCTATTTTCAGTACCTTAAGAATTCTTAATCCACATATATTAGCCAACCAATTAATCCATGAGAGTTCCATTTTATTATTTCACTCTCATACATAATAACTTGAATATTTTTGCATACGATCTCAGAATACTTAATGGTAAATATTAATTGTATTCTGTACTTAAATCCCCTAAAACTCTATTATAAAGAATATTTTTTTTCAGACTTGAAAAGGAATGTTAAGAGTACAAGACAGCTTCATTTTCCTTGTATACAGACGGATTTTACTCAGATCATAATTTTTCTAGTTTATACATTTAACGAAAATCAAATTCAGTTTGCAGTTTACTTTTTACCAGGAAATTTTCTTAGCTAGTCAATTCATCGCCTTCGCTTCCTTTCCATGATTCTTTTGCAATTTCTTGGGACCCATTCTGTTATTCTTAATGTCCATCTATTATTTTATATTTCCATTTTATGTCAAGCCCGTGTTCATTTCTTTTTCTTACTTGTTGTTAGAATATTCTCTGCTTTCGTTTGCCCTCGTATCCATGTTGTTCTTTTTGTGTCTTATTGTTTTTCCCATAATTTTGATTCTTTCCATAGTTCTCTGATTTGTTACTAGCTTACGTTCTAAGGCAGGGGTTCTTAACCGGGGGTGCTCGCACCCCTAGGGGGTGCGAACCTGGTTCCGAAGGGGTGCGAGGATACCTGTGAAATATTGAAGAAAGTATATGTTTTTACCTACGCTTCATATTTTTTCGCAGCCGTGCTATGAATCATCGATTGTTTCAGTTACTTTGTGAGGAAGTAGGCCAGGAACACACTATTCTTTTGTACCATACTGAAGTGAGGTGGATGTCACGTGGTCGTGTACCATCTCGTGTGTTTGATCTGAGAGGAGAAATTCACCATTTTCTCCATGAATGGGTACAAGAACTGGCCATATATTTCAATGACCCTAGTTTTGTTTAGATGATTGCCTACTTGGCTGATGTGTTTTCAGCACTCAATGAACTCAATCTCTCTCTGCAGGGAAGGGGACTTAACATTGTGACTGCAAGCGAGAAATTGGCTGCATTCAAGGAAAAACTAGTCTTGTGGATAAACCGTGTGAAGATGGGGAATTTGGTAAATTTCCCCTGCCTGGAAGAGACAGTCACAGAAAATTCTATCCTGCCTCCAAACTTTGTTGCAAAAATTGTTGAACATATGCAGATGCTGTGTACTTTTTTTAATGGTTACTTTTCATGTGGAGAGTTATAAGCTTGTAATAACTGGATCTTGAACCCTTTCGTGCTGAATTTGGAAGATGTTGATGATGATGGCAGCATCAAGGAAGATTTCATCGACATGAGACACAATCGTGGAATCCAAATGGAGTTCACCAATAGTCAGCTGGACCACTTCTTGGCTTCTCAGCTGGAAACATACCCTGTACTAGCAACGAAAGCACTCGAAGTGCTGGTACCTCTTGCAACTACTTATTTATGTGAGCAAGGATTTTCTTGTCTACTTCACATCTAAACAAAAAGCAGAAATCGGCTGAATTCTGAACATGACATGCGAGGAGCACTCAGTACTAAGACACCAAGATTTGATGCCATTATGGAGAAAAAAACAGCAACAACGAAGTCACTAGGTTTACAGTGCACTACAGGTAAAATATAATGTAGTTTTGAACCAAATAAAAAAAAAGAATATTCTTGTTGATACATAATCATAATTTTTTCTCTTGAAAGAACTTTAAGCTGTATGAATGAAGACTGAATAAAAAAAGGTTTTATTATAACATCAAATTTGTATTTTTAGCGCTTTCATATATTCAGAATCCAGGGGGGTGCGAGACCTGACTGCTGATTTGAAAAGGGTGCGAACACTGAAAAAGGTTAAGAACCACTGTTCTAAGGCTTTAGTAAGACTTCAAGTCTGATGCATAGGTTAATACTGGTATGACCATCAAATTAAATATTTTTAGGTTTACTAAAGCTCTCTACCCTATGCTTATCTTTCTTTTAATTTCGGTCTCATCTCCTGGGCAAATACGTACTGTGTCCTAAATACGTACAGAATATTCATTAACAAAATCTAGTTCCATCCATATCCCTTTTCTAGTTGTCTGCATTTTCAAGGAACATTAGCTTAGTTTTACACATATTCACTTTCAATATATACATATATACATACATACATACATACACACACACACATATCTATATATATATATATATATATATATATATATATATATATATATATATATATATATCTGTACCTAGACACGTCCCCCAATTTTGGGGGTAGCCTACATACAAAAAAGAACAATAGGGGACTTTTCTTCTCTTCGCTGTTACCAGCTTGACGAGGGATTCAGTCGAGTTTGGCTGGTATTTCTTGGGTACCACAGCCAACCTTCACCCGTTATACACCAAAAATAAAGCTAAATATGCTGAATGCCTTACTGCTGCTATCTCAGCCGTCAAAAAACCGACCTGGGGGAGCAGTAAGGCCTATTGGAACTACGTCACAATCGCTCACCATTAAAGAGAGAGAGAGAGAGAGAGAGAGAGAGAGAGAGAGAGAGAGAGAGAGAGAGAGAGAGAGAGAGAGAGAGAGAGAGTGTGTGTGTGTGTGTGTGTGTGTGCGCGCGCGCGCGTTTCCAAACTATCCAGAATTGTCTTACTAACCTATCAAAGAACATCAGAATATTTGAAAATGCCCAATCATCTGCCAAAGGTCTCTCTAGACAAATCACATACAAAGTTGAATAGATTTAAAGACATATGATGATAAGCTTTGACAGAGTAAACATAACATTCTTGGTTCTTAAGAAATTAATCATTCTACTTGTGCAATTTAGTAAAAGGCGATGTGCTGACTACCCAAACAACAGAGTCAGCCTGTAGTGATGCAAATAATAATAAACAGATCATTCCCATGAAGTTGCCAATAGCAAGGCGCGAACCTTATGAAAATATTAGGTGAGAAAGATGTTCCTCTCGACTGACATTTCGTCAAAATAGATAGTGAAAGAATGAAGGCTTTTACTTACTTCCATCTCTAAATACATAAGAGGATAGTCAAGATATTAAAGATGAAAGTTATCCACACAGACAAAGACTTTAGTAAAACGTCAACTCATAATTCCCGACACCTTCCTAACAACTTGAGAGATATAAGACAAAGTCCAGGAAACCGGTGATGACTAGGTTGGAAGATGAATATATGGTAATAAATCACAGAGGGGAAAAGAAATAAAGGAAAGGGAATACCAAAAATCAGCACAAAGATACAAACATACAGACAGACATACATACATACATACAGTATATATATATATATATATATATATATATATATATATATATATATATATATACACACACACACAAACACAAGCTAAGCTATAACCCTAGTTGGAAAAGCAAGATGCTATAGGCCCAAGGGCTCCAGCAGGAATAAAATAGCCCAGTGAGGAAAGAAAACAAGGATATAAACTACGAGAAGTAGAAAATAATCAATATATAATATTTTAAGAATAGTAACAACATTAAATTACATCTTTCGTATGTAAACTACAACAACTTAAAAAAAAAGATAGAACAGCGCGCACGAGTGTACTCTCAAGCAAGAGAACTCTATTCCAAAAGAGTAGAAGGCCAGAGTACAAAGGCTATGGCACTACCCAAGACTAGAGAACAATGGTATGACCTTGGAGTGTCCTCCTAGAAGAGCTGCTTAACATACCTCAAGTCTCTCTTCTATCCTTACAAAGAGGAAAGCAGCCACTGAACAATTACGCTGCAGTATTTAACCCTTTAAACGTAGAAGAATTGTTTAGTAAACACAATGTTGTCAGATGTATTAGGACAGAGGAGAATGTGGAAAGAATGGGCTAGACTACTCGGTATATGTGTAAGCAAAGACAAAATGAACCGTAATTAGAGAGGGATCCAATGTAGTACTGTTTAGCCAGTGAAAGGACCAAATAACTCTCTTGCGGTAGTACCTTAAAAAACACACACAGCCACATATATATCCAATCTATATATATATATATATATATATATATATATATATATATATATATATATATATATATAGATATATATATATATATATATGCACAAGTCACTCTGGAAGTTTTGTATTATCTTCAATGCATAAGAAGTCCCCTGTTTAATGTAGTGAAAAGAAAGTTCATTACATATACCATGCATTGCTTACAAAAAAAAAAATAAGTTAAATAAACCGATTGATGTATTTGTCAAAGTTGTGTGGCGCACGAACGATTAGTAAGGTATGGGTCTCTATTCTTTATAATTCCTAGCTACAATCCACTGGTTCAGAAACTTATGGGAGTGTGTATTTTCCGAGTGTACGTCTCGTGGTACTCACTCTCCCCCTCGAGCGTGACAAGAAAACATTATATATATAAATATCTATATATATATATATATATATATATATATATATATATATATATATATATATATATATATATATATATATACACATACATAGCCAGACTTGTTCTTTATTGTATAAGGGGGGTGAGGAACAATTAAAGAATATTCCGTCAGACTGAAATCTAAAGTTGTGACCGTGTGACCGGGACAATGGAAATCCGCCTACTAAGACGAGTGGATTTCAAGACCCATTGTCAACGATCTCACCCACGTGAATGACCTAACGAGACGAGTGCGATGTATTCACACCTGCTGTCATCAGACATGAAGTCTAATCATCTTCTTCAATCTTGCTAAAGTTGTTTATAGAATATAGAAGATATAAGAATTACTTGGTCATCTACCCTTCCGTAGTGACCATACGGTTTCTAAGTGTAAATTTTGTTGTTATAGACATTCTATTTCACTTCAACACACACTCACAAACACACACACACACACACACATATATATATATATACATACATACATATATATATATATATATATATATATATATATATATATAAAATATATATATTGTATATATATATATATATATATATATATATATATATATATATGAGTGTGTGTGTGTATGTATTTATAAAAGAAAACCCATAAAAGAAAAAGAAAATACAAATCAATTACTATTATTTCGAGCAGTGCATATTGGCCCTCTACGGTGTTCAGTAAAATGAGACAAGAAATGGACAGACTGTTTATATAGGAAAGCAAAAGGGTGTTTCAAATTATTCTAGATAGGTTGTATTTAGTGCATTGAAGGATATGCCAAATTTAATTTCATTCATGTGCGTCTTATTATCCTTGACCTTGGATGGTAAAATGGTGGTCGGTACGGCTGGATTATCTTTTTGACACTCGGATTCAAAAGGGCGTTGTCTACTATGTCAGCTTTCCATTATCATTCGGATGAGTACATTGTTATTTGTTTGGTTTACGGTGACCGATTCTAGAATCTTTCTTTTGTGCGGACAGGCA